>NC_087180.1:18846614-18849114 GCF_035594125.1 Scylla paramamosain | reverse complement strand
GAACCCGCTAGGAGTGTGAGACGCGAGCGGTGAAAACACACGAGTCCTTCGCAAAAAGAAGGTAATTGGTAATCAATGTTCCAGCCATGTTTAAACACCGGCAGAAAAATAGGGTTTAATAGCATGCACATTTTCAATTTAGCCTCCTCCAAGCGGAAAGTTGATCGCGTTGCTTTAATGAAACACGGTGAAGCTAATGATCAAAATATTATTAGGCAGCACCGTGCAAGCAGATAATTAGCGACAGGAACCTGATGGGGCGCACAGAGACGTGGAAAATGTTATACGTATCATTGTTTTTTGTCTTTTCAACGTCGTGCATGTTTGGAGAGGAAAATGTGACTGTGTTTTGTACTCTGACGAAAGTGCGTGCGTGTGAGAGAAAAATTGAATAAAACGAAATGGATTGATAACTTGTTTTAAGGGGAAGTGAAATTATATAAATGGACATAATAGAAGCAACATTTATAAAAGCAAACGGATGTTACAAATCTGGGAAATACAAATTGTTACTCCTCGGGCACTTTTCAGTTTTGTACAATTGTTTCTCGTTTATCTTTCCGTCTCTCTCTCCCTTGTGTTATTCCCTCACATCCTGTTTTCATTTTACGTTATTTCAATTTCTTTTACTTTCCTTGCTTTTTCGATCTTTTTACCTCTTCTTATCTTCTTTCTCATTAAACATTCTCCCAAAACAACCATTATGCTTCTCTTATCCTGCTTATTGCCTCCTCCTCCTCCTCCTCCTCCTCCTCCTCCTCCTCCTCCTCCACCACGTCCTTCAGTAAATGTGAGGAAAAGCAAATTCACAATAGCTATTCTGGTTTTGTTCCCCTTCTTATTACCCTTCCTCTTCCTCCTCCTCTTCCTCTTCCTCCTCGCATTTACCTACCTGGTGGCTTAATGGGAGCTAGAGGTTACCTGGGCGACCTTGATCACTCCTGCTTCACCCGCGGGAGTCCCTTAGGAGAATATTTACCGGTGCTCAGAGGAAAGAGGAACAATAAAGTAAGAGTGTGTATTGGGGAGGGGGACTTGCACCCGCCGCCAAGGGACAGGTGAGCACAGGTGGGTGGGCAAGAAGGGCGTCAGGTAATTGCGGTGTCTGCCTTTTTAAGCGCGAGAAAGGTGCGACGGTGCTGGTGGTGGTGGTGGCTGGAGCGGTGCAAGTCGAGACGGTTCAGGGAAGTGACGGTTTGGTAATTGCGAAAATAATTAGGTATCCACTTGATGAATCGTTGTTATCTAGACAAATTAGACGTCATTTGTTTAAGCTTAACTCACCTACAGCTGCTGAATGAATGGAGGGTGATAGATGTGTATGTGTGAAATGGCTTTGAGTTAAGGGAAAAGAGAAGTTTTGTAAATCTTTAAGTTTATTAGTTAATGAGAATTTTCCTAGTGGTATAAAATAGAAAGATCGAACCTAACCTAGTCTTAACTAACCCAACGTAACTTAACTACCCATCTACACTTATATACCACTAATTATACACCTTTCACGTACCATAATTTTACCTAACCTAACCAAACCTAACCTAATCTAATCACACACTACCTGTACACCGCCAGTTCTACACCTCACACGTACCATACACCCCCACACACATCCACACCTGTGTCTACACCCATACCTCGTGCAGTTTCGCTTTTCCTGTGTGGCTGTTGACTCACCGTTTAATCCCAGCACAACACTCACAGGAAGAGGCAATCACACGCCACCCACACGCTACCATCCCATCATATTTCATTCCTGCACTCACGCCTATAAATCTCCTTCGCTTTTGCATCGCGTCTACACACACACACACACACACACACACACACACACACACACACACACACACACACACACACACACACACACACACACACACACACACACATTCTTATTCTTATTCGTGATTTGTTCCGCATCCCGCACACACACACACACACACACACCTGTTATCGTATTCCACACTTTCCGCTTACCGAAGTTGCTTAAATAACAAACATAAGGATAATCTTTTGAATAAACGAGTCCGGATACACAAAACTTCACATTCCGTTTCAGAATCGTGTATAATCAACCTTTAGAATCATGAAAGTTACAAATGTACTTCTAAACCTTACTTACCTCATCATCAGAATCTTAGAAATCACAAAAATAACACCTTTTCCGTCTTAAAGTCACGAAAAAAATTGATAATCAGACTTCAGTACACCTAAAAAAATCTTAGAATCCGGAAAATACACAGAAAATACACAACACACTTTTGCTTATTCAGACCATCAGAAAAATAACAAAAATGACGTTTTTCCGTAAAGAATCAGAATCACAATCATTAACACACACACACACACACACACACACACACACACACACACACACACACACACACACACACACACACACACACACACACACACACACACACACACACACACACACATAGAATCTTTAGTCCCCAGAATCATAGAATCTTCAAAATCACAATCATTAACACACACACACACA
>NC_087180.1:18836614-18841614 GCF_035594125.1 Scylla paramamosain | reverse complement strand
CGAAGTTTACTGTAGGAGGTGACGGCGAGGAGACAGAGAGAGAGAGGCGGCGCGAGGGGCAAGGCGTGGAGTTTTGGGCTAGCTCGGTTTTTCGTGTTAATGTGTGTGGGGGAGCCCGTCTCTCTCTCTCTCTCTCTCTCTCTCTCTCTCTCTCTCTCTCTCTCTCTGCTTGTTATTTTTTCCCTTACATACATAGACACCCTCAAATACATTCACCCCCCCCCCCCACACACACACACACGTAATATCTCGCTGGCCGGTCATCAGTTTGGTTATTTGGCAGAGCAAGTGAGTTGGTGAAGCATTTAATTTTCTCGGCGGTTATCAAGCACAGAGGTTCGCTCATTGCCGGCGCGCCAAGCAGACCGATAAATGACGTTCCTACTCAACCAAACGTGCCCCGCTAATCTAGTACTCTTGATTCTCCCAATTACCGGCCGGGAGGAGCAAAACTGTGCATGCATCTGCTTTATTCAACCTGGGACTGTTGATTTAACCAGGGCAAATGTTTCACTGTACGCGGATAGTAGAGAATGCTAATAGGAAAGCCGTGTATTTATCTGAGTTTATCTTGGTTTTTCAGTGATCTGGTACTAGGAGAGGGAAGGAAATGTTTTGCCTCTCTAAATGACGTGTAATCCGTTCCATGTGCATTTGGTGAAGTTTACCATGTGTGTGTGTGTGTGTGTGTGTGTGTGTGTGTGTGTGTGTGTGTGTGTGTGTGTGTGTTTTAGTCATACATTACTAGAAGAGGGAAGAAAATATGCTATCTCTAACTAACATCAATATATTCCATGTGTATTTGGCGGAGTTTACATTGAAACAGAATACAAAGAGAACACAAGGCACGTTAGTATATCCCAGGGTAATCAGCAGCAGGTGAACGCCAGTAAATGGAACACGAAAAGATAAAAATAAGTGTTTATCTTTAGCGTTAACCCATTAATTCCCTTCGATGAAGCACCCACGCAACTGGCAGTAACAACAGTATTGAAAGGGAAGTGATCATTTGGTTTATTCTAACAAAGCGAGGTCCGTTTTGTAGAGCTTCCGGTATTTTTAACTAATTGAGTCATCTTCACATTCCTTCAGTATAGACAAGGCACACCTGTAAATCTGAAATTACAGGTTAAAAAGTTCAGAAGATAATGGATTTGCGTTTTTCCCGCGCGGAGTCGCAGCCAGGTATGGAGAGAGAGGCTTTAAAGAGCAGACTCAGGTGGTGACGTCGTGTGATCTCCAATTAAAACCAGATGAAGTACCAGCAAAAATACGTCGACTGTACTGCCTCCCTTTGTTGACTCAGCCTTGACGCAACCAAAACCAGATCAGAAATTAACAAATATACTTGCCATAGAAATATACTTGAGTGATCAGTATGTAGTATTTGAATGTGCGTAAGTGTTTAAGCATCGACTTTAACGAACACATTTACCAAATAAGAAAAAGCTAAACATCTCCGTCACAAAACACACCAAACACTTAAAAAAAAAAAAAAAAACGAAAATTGGGGGAAAACAGAAATCAACACAACACACATAAATACTTACAAAAAAGAAAAAAAATAGGGAAAACACAAAGAAATCAACACAACAACACAAACACTTAAACGAAAAAAAGGGAGAAAGTACATAAATCAACACAACACACACGAAACACTTAGAAAAACGACAAAAAAAAAACCAAAAAAACTAGAAAAATCAGCAAAAACATTCCAAGGAAGCAATTATCCAAAACAAGCAATCCTTTGGTGAGTTTGCGTGTTGGTAATGACGCAGCTCCGGCCAGACTGACACCACCACCACCACCACCACCACCACCGTTGTCGCCCCTTTAACAAGTACTAGAATGCCTGCACCTTCCTGTGAAATAACTTGCCACACCTGCAGCTAACGAGGTACTGCATGGGGAGGGGAGATCTGATAGCCTGTGTGTGTGTGTGTGTGTGTGTGTGTGTGTGTGTGTGTGTGTGTGTGTGGAGTTCAGTACAAATTTAGTGTCGGAATATTTTGGTGATTGGAAGAGGAAACGGGAGGGAAAAGAAAGTATAGATGGAAGGGGAGAGAGAGAGAGAGAGAGAGAGAGAGAGAGAGAGAGAGAGAGAGAGAGAGAGAGAGAGAGAGAGAGAGAGATTTAAGCACACATACACAGGAAGTCATACAAAAAAGACACACAAACTTTATTCAACAGAGGAACAAACAGAAGTGGCGAAACAGAGAGAGAGAGAGAGAGAGAGAGAGAGAGAGAGAGAGAGAGAGAGAGAGAGAGAGAGAGAGAGAGAGAGAGAGAGAGAGAGAGAGAATATGCAAGTCTTTTCGGTAACAGACACGCGGCTTCACTTGAATGGTAACAATCTAAGAGTGAAAGGAGGAAAGGGAAAAGGTTCACGTGATGCGAGTGAGGTTTAGGAGTCGACTGGCCGAGGAAGGACAAAGGAAGAGAGAGAGAGAGAGAGAGAGAGAGAGAGAGAGAGAGAGAGAGAGAGAGAGAGAGAGAGAGAGAGAGAGAGAGAGGTGAAGTTGTTGAAAAAAAATATATATCGTTTTGTATCTGATAATTTGTGATTTAGTTTTGTTCATTATTCTCTCTCTCTCTCTCTCTCTCTCTCTCTCTCTCTCTCTCTCTCTCTCTCTCTCTCTCTCTCTCTCTCTCCCCTCAAATACTCTGATAAGTTACATAACAACCACGTGTCTAACTCCAGCCCCTCACTCGCTTATCACTAAACACACCCCGGTTAATTCATGCCCTTCACGCCACGAGTATTCCCTTCCCCACACCTTGCTTCCCCCGCGTAAAGGGAACCATGTACACCACCACCACCACCACCACCACCACCACTACTACTACTATTACTACCAGCACCAGCACCACCCAATCTCGTCCTTCTCTCTCTCTTTCTCTCTCTCCCCTAGCCAGATGTTCAGACTTAATCAGACGGGGACTCAGGAAAGGACTTTGAGTACCCCAGACAGATGGGTCGATTCCCTCCTAATGCCGCGGACTCGTGTTATATATTAAGGTTTTTATTTACATTTTTATCGCTCGAGTCCGTATGGTTGTGTCGCTGAGATTAAGTGGATGTGGAAAAGGGGGCGGTACGGTGCGCTGTGTTATAATTTTTCGTTCGGTTTCGGTTTTTCTTGACTTTCCTGTGTTACTTGTTCAGTGTTTCTCATTGAATGGCGTTAGAATGTGTGTTTTTTTTTTTTTTCGTTCATTTTTATCTCTTTGTTTTAGGGATATCGATAAAGCTGATAAAGAGATGTTTAACTGTATTTATTTATTTTTTCTTCATCTTCCTTCCTTCCTTGTATATTTCTTCCCACGAGAGAGCAGGCAGGGAATGAGTGAGTGAGTGAGTGAGAGTATGCAAACTGAAACCAAATGACTTGATTGATGTGTTGTTTGTTTATTTGATGTTATGTGTAGATGTTTAACTTTATATGTATGTTTTTCATCTTGGTTTCTCCTTTTCTCGTATATTTCTTCTCGGGTGGGCAAGAAGGAAGGAAGGAAGGGAGTGAGTGAGTGAGTGAGTTAGAGTGGGTGAGGGAAGCCAAATAACTTGATGCAGTGCAAGGTTAACAGTACAGAACTTTCTTGTCAACAACTTGTAAGAAGATGAAAACATGGCAAACATTCCCTCACACACACACACACACACACACACACACACACACACACACACACACACACACACACGTTTTTCCCTCTCCTTCCTCACCCATGCGTTACAATTTCCCATCACTTCTCGTCACGAATGCAGAAGTGGAGTTCATGTAGGTGAGGTTTTTTCCCCTTTTTTCCCCCCTTCCACTTTTCCTGCTGTGCGAGTTAACAGTGATATTTTTTTTTCCTTTTCCTTCCTGTAGGTGAAGTCTCTCTCTCTCTCTCTCTCTCTCTCTCTCTCTCTCTCTCTCTCTCTCTCTCTCTCTCTCTCTCTCTCTCTCTCACACACACACATTTTGGAGACATTTTTTTCCCTCTTCCTCCATTACTTCCTCGCTTGTTTCCCTCCTTCACGTGTTGACAGATGCGAAGGAAAACTTCTTTTTTTTCCGGCTCTTTGTTTCCCTCGGGTGTTTTCTCCTCCCTCAATGTTGACAGGTGGAGAGTTAAAGTTTCCCCTCAGTGTTCCGTCACCCGTTGAGACAAATTTTCCCTCGTAACTTTTTTCCCGCAGGTGTTCCCTCTACTTTCCCAGGTGTTGACAAGTTTCCCTACGTAGATTTCCCACAGGTGTCAACTCTACTTTTCCCTCAGGTATTAAGAGGCGTAGATATATGAAAGTTTCCTCTCTACTTCCGTTTCTTTTCCCCTCCGAAGTAATTTTCTCCCTTGTAACTTTCCTCTTATATCTAATTTTCCTAATCTACTGTTACCCTTTTCCTCTTTCCTTATATATTTTCCCTTGTCGTGGTTTTCCTCTCTCCACTTATCTGTTCCCCCCTTCTGTCTGCGAGTAAAGAATAAATGGAAGCTCCGACGCAATTATAGGAAGGTAAATGAGACAAAGGTAACATGAAAGAAGAACAGTAAGAGCGTGACATGAATATATAAAAATGCTTAATTGCCACTTGTGAAAAAAAAGAGAGGAAAAAAAAAAAAACAGAAAGCAGTGAAAAGTAGTTTATGATTCAATTATGTAGTTTAAAATTCTGCAAAAAAACACGGAAAACAGCAAATGTAACGTAAGAGTAGCATAATGATATGACTGAATATTACTGAAACGTACCGAAAAAAAGAAAAACTGTGCCACGTAACATATGAACGTAGCAAACTGATAAAAGAATAAAATAGCGCAGAAAAGTGTAGCGTATTGTCTTGAAAGAACATTCCTGAAGCGTAACAGTGAAGAAAAAGTTTAACGTAACAGGAAAGAAGGAACAGAAAAAGAACGTAACAAAATGAAATGAATGTGAAGATAAAAAAAATACTCCTTCAAAAATAAACGTACGTAAATAACACCTCGAAATTAAATATTCCGAAAAAAAAGACAA
>NC_087180.1:18809114-18831614 GCF_035594125.1 Scylla paramamosain | reverse complement strand
AGAGAGAGAGAGAGAGAGAGAGAGAGAGAGAGAGAGAGAGAGAGAGAGAGAGAGAGAGAGAGAGAGAGTAGTGCGTGTTGATTATCTTAATGCCAATTCTCTTAGTTTATTATCTTTTCCTTGTCTTCTCCTTTGTTCCTTCATCTTTCTGTCCTTCCTCTGATCCCTCCTTCCCTTCCTACCCTTCTACCTTCTCTCCATTCCTCCTCTTTCCTCCTTTCGTTATTTCATCCTTCTCTACCCTCTTTTTACCCTCCATTCCTCCTCTTCCTCCCTCCTTACTCATGTCATCCCTCCCTCCCTCCCTCCCTACCCTCCTACCTTACCTCCATTCCTCCTCCTCCTCCTTCCTCCTCACCCTTCTGTCATCGTTCCTTCCCTACCCTCCTCTCTTCCCTCCCTCCCTCCATTACTCCAAATCTCTTCTCTTTCCACTACTGAACCTTTCCTTCACCCAATCATCCATTCCTAGACAAACCATTTTTTTGTTTCCTTTTTTTCCTCTAACCAGTACGTGGAAGTGATTTCCCTAATTTCTCTCTTCAGATTCTGTTCTTTTTATTGTATTTTTTTTCTTTCACCTTCGCTTCTTTTGTTACGTATATTTTGTATTCGTATCCGAAACCTTTTCATTTCGTTCACTATTTTTCCTCTTTTCCTAGTACACGTAAAAGATGTTTTTTTTTCCTTATTTTTCTATACCCTTTATTCTTTATTTCCTATTTTTCCTATCTTCTCTCCTTCCTTCATTCTCATCGTTATCCATTTTTCCATTTCCTTACCAAGCCATTCGCTCTTTTCTCCTAGTAAATGAAATTGTTGTAATCTCTCTTTTTTTCTATTCCACGCATCTTCTTTCTCTTTTTTTTTTCAATCCTCTTTCCTTCTTTTACTCACATCCTCTTTCGTTACCCAATGTTCTCTTTCTTTTCCAAGCCATTCTCTGTTTCTCGTAGTCTGTGCATGTGTTGTGTCCTAATTTTTCTATTCTACCCAACTTTTTTTCTCTTTCCAAGCCTGTTTCCTTCCTTCGCTACCCAGTTTTCCACTCCTATTTAAACCATTCTCCCCTTTTCTCCCACTACGTGAAAGTGTTGTATCCTAATTTTTCCATTCACGTATCCCTTTTTTCCATCCTCTCTCGCTCCCAACGTTTCCTGGACACTCTCATTCTCTCGCTCGCGGTATCAGTATCAGTTGTAATCATCAGTGGCCTCAGTTAACCGCCTCCCTCTCTCACCAATGAACTCTGGGTGCATTCATTGAACTGAACACCCAACTTCATTTATTTTCCCCTCACCCACTTCAATTAAGTGGCTCGGATGCCTCACCACCCCAGAGAGAGAGAGAGAGAGAGAGAGAGAGAGAGAGAGAGAGAGAGAGAGAGAGAGAGAGAGAGAGAGAGAGCATTGGTAGGGGGTCTGATATTAATTGTGAGTATATCCCATAACGTTGTTCAGGTGTTGCTTCATAAAGACAGGCCGCCCAGAGAGAGAGAGAGAGAGAGAGAGAGAGAGAGAGAGAGAGAGAGAGAGAGAGAGAGAGAGAGAGAGAGAGAGAGAGAGAGAGAGAATATATGTCTTTTGGGTGATATGAGGGAGGGATGAGGATATGAAAGGGACGGCAAATATGTTTAGGATTGTTAGGTTGATAAGGTTAGGTTAGGTTAGCATTGGATGAGCTTAGGTTAGGTTAGGGTTAGGTTAGGTTAGGTTAGGTTAGGTTAGGTTAGGTTAGGTTTGGTTAGGTTAGGTTAGGTTAGGTTAAGTTAGGTTAGGTTAGGTTAGGTTAAGTTAGGTCACGTTAGATTAAGTTAGGTTAGGTTAGGTTAAGTTAGGTTAGGTTAGGTTAGGTTAAGTTAGGTTAGGTTAGGTTAGGTTAGGTTAAGTTAGGTTAGGTTAGGTTAGGTTAAGTTAGGTTAGTCTAGGTTAGGTTAGGTTAAGTTAGGTTAGGTTAAGTTAGGTTACGTTAGATTAAGTTATGTTAGGTTAGGTTAAGTTAGGTTAGGTTTAGTTAGGTTACGTTAGGTTAGGTTAAATTAGATTAGGTTAAGTTAGGTTAGGTTAAGTTAGATTAGGTTAGATTAAGTTAGGTTAGGTTAGGTTAAGTTAGGTTAGGTTAAGTTAGGTTAGGTTAAGTTAGGTTACGTTAGGTTAGGTTAAATTAGGTTAGGTTAAGTTAGGTTAGGTTAGGTTAATTAGGTTAGGTTAGGTTAGGTTAATTAGGTTAGGTTAGGTTAGGTTAGGTCGGCGCTTCGGTTATGGTCACTTATCTTTCTCTCAGGTAATCATAACTAATTTTGTCCTTGTCCTTTGTTTCTTCCCACAGGTGAGTGACTGGCGCAGGTGATTCTTCCCCGGTGTACAGTGGCTCTTCTGTGTGTGAGTACCGGAGAGAGAGAGAGAGAGAGAGAGAGAGAGAGAGAGAGAGAGAGAGAGAGAGAGAGAGAGAGAGAGAGAGAGAGAGAGAGAGAGAGTCGTTACTTGCGACAGAAAATACAGTAAAAAGATAAACCTTACTACGATCATTGTCGAGAGAGAGAGAGAGAGAGAGAGAGAGAGAGAGAGAGAGAGAGAGAGAGAGAGAGAGAGAGAGAGAGAGAGAGAGAATGTATATCTCTAAAAAATATCTCCATTTATCCTCGTTCGCTCTATGGGGTCAAGTTAAAGGGTAGTATTCTCTCTCTCTCTCTCTCTCTCTCTCTCTCTCTCTCTCTCTCTCTCTCTCTCTCTCTCTCTCTCTAACACAACTTAATCTTCGTTATTTAGAATTCATTGTCAATAAAGCCTTAATAATTTAGCATTTGATTAATAATAATGGTGTGTGCTAACCCCTTGATGTGTAATATTGAATTGTGTCTCCCTCATTAACTGACGCCCCACCGCGCTGCTCGTCATTACATTAACTTTGATAGATTTCATACATTTTCACTTATTAACTAGCGGTGAGCTTATCTGTGACCATTGGTAGAGGTGGAGGCATATTTGGATTGGGTTTCTTGTTAATTATTGGTGATGTTCGTATGTTTGTGGCGAGGAGGTGCTGATGGGGTGGGTAGTTCGATGGATAGATGGATGGTTAGATAGATAGATAAACAGATAAATAGATAGTTAAAGAGATAGATCAATAAAGAAGGGGAAAATAAAGATAGATAAATAGACTTGTAGACAGATAAATAGACAGACAGGACAGACGGACAGACATGTAGACAGATACGCAGGTAGAAGATTAGACAAACACGTTACGCCACATTACATCAGGTGAAAACACAGGCAAGATATCGATAGAAGGAAAGACAAACACTCGTGAACAATACAACATAGAAAGACAAAATTAAATTAAACGAATAAACCAACCAATAAAAACACAGACGGATAAACAAATAGCCGCATTCCATCCCTTGCTTGTCGAGGACTTGGACAATTATATAATATTCAGAGTGTGAGTTATATTAATTACGTTCCTGACTACACCCTCTTGTTTATTATACAGGAGAATGGCCTGGACAGCACTACGGGGAGGCAGGGAGGGGTGAGGGACCTGGACTGAAGCACAAGGGAGGGAGGAAGGACTCAGCAGGGACACAGATGGGAATGTAACACACGGCAGGGACAACGGAATTGGGAGTTAGGACACAAAGGAACACGGGAAGTAATAAAAGAAGATATAAGGCAGAAAATATACAAGGATATAGTTTTGACATATAAAAGAGCAATTTAGGACATTGTCACGGTTTTAAGTGGCTGTAAGGAGGGCAAATCAGGACACAGGAAACGGAACACACATTTTGATACTGGAGATAAAACAAAAGGACATATTAGAACACAGACACAAGGAGGTGTGGGACAGGTCTGGACACATGTGAGTAGAAATTAAGACATCTTGGACACAGTAAACAGGGGAATGAAACACTAATCAGGACACATAAGTTAGAATAGGACACATTACCAGGATACATAAACTAGAAGGTAAGACACTGATAGGACACGACAGCACATTAATCTGGACACATAAAATAGAACACACTAGGACACATTTAGACTCCTGGACACTGCTAGGACAAAGAAAACGGGAAATTAGACGCACTAAGACACACAACTGAAGAAGTCCTGCGGGCGTTACTTAAGACAGAATAACAAAGGGAACAGAAGGACAGGATGCTGGAAGGAGATTGAACAGCGGCTTGTCTTGCTCAGTTTCCGAACCTTTTAACAACTTGGATCCCTCAGTGGAAGAGTATCAAGACGGTAAACTTAATTGTACTTACTCTTATTCTTCCGTTGTGTTTTTTCCTTTCTCTCCGTCTCTCTCTCTCTCCTTTGAGCACCAGTTAAAGTTTTTTCTACCCTCATTTTCTTTCCCTGATTGTTGTTTAGCCCTTGTCCAGTCCTGCCAGCCTCCTTTTGATGTCTTGGAGAGAGAAACAGGGAGAGAAAAAAGAGAGAGGTAGAGAGAGGGAGACAGAGACAGAGGGTGGGATGGTGGAAGGCGAGATGAAAAAAAATGAGGTTCTCTTCTTAATCTCTTTCCTGTAATTCATTTTCCTGATTGGTAGCGCCACTTTATTGTTACATCTATATTTTTTTCATCACATCCCTTGTTTGTATTAAGGTAGTAATTAAACACATTATCCGTAATTATACTCTCAACGTGATTTTAGTGCGTGTAGATCATCGAAAGTCATAGGAGGGTGAGAAAGAGGAGAGAGAGAAAGAAGAACAAAGAAGGGGAAGAGGAGGAGGATTACATAAGATTTACATAAGTTAACCTTCTGAGCCTTGTGTGGGTGTTTAGAGATGCAGTGTAACTATTTGGCAAAGAGTTAGCACAGTTTAGAAGAGCAGGTGGGAAAGGAGGAGGAGGAGGAGGAGGAGGAGGAGGAGGGGCAGGAGTCTTGGGAGCTTTTTGGTGTAAACTGAGGAGCTGTTGTGTGTGTGTCACGTGGTCTTCTCAGTCTCCTTATTTTTTATCGTATTTGAACTAAACACTTATTTTCTTACCTAATACACAAGCTCAGCATCTTTCTCATCTCCTCCTCACTAGAAACACAAAATAAAGGAGGGAAAAGGAGAGGGACAGGGAGGAGGAAGAGGAGGAATATAAAGGAATACAAAGGAAGTGCAAACAGCAACAGCCCACGAGGATGTTTGGCTAAATATTATTAAGAAAGACAGGACAGTACAGAAGAAAGGAAGGAAAGAGGAGGAGGAAGAACAGCAGGAAGAGGAGGAGGAGAAGGAGGAGGAGGAGGTGAAATACAAACAGGATTACAAAGGAAAACCAATACAGCATCAGACCTTTTGGCACTTGCAAGGTTGTTTAAGTAAAGAGACAGGGAGGAGGAGCAGGACGAGGATGTGGAGGAAGAAGAGGAGGAGGAGGAGGAGGAGGAGGCGGCGGCGGCTATAATAACAGTGTTGTGAGGTCGCACTGGTAGAGTGACGATCATTTTAAAATTTCCCAGGGTTCGTATCCCGGGGAAAATTTAACACGCTTATGTACCTTGCCTTTGATCCAGCACGGAGGTAAATGAGAAGGAAAAAAAAAAGTAAAGATACATTGGAAAAGACTCAGTATTATTTTTACACCAGTGATTAAAAGATTCCTCCCTTTTTTTCTTGTTTTTTTTTTCATTGTTTATTCGTATTTTTTCGATTAAATCATTCTTTTCTTTTTTTTTGCATTGTTTAATCGTTTTATTCTATTTTTTTCGATTAAATTACTCCTTTTCTTTTCGTTGTTGCGTTTTTTTTTTTTGTATTTCTGTTATTTCGTCGAATAAATTACTCTTTCTTCATGTTTTTTGCATTATTTACTCGTACTTTTGTTATTTTTCGATTAAATGACTCATTTTCCTCTTCACTTTGCATTATGTATCCATATTTTCGTTATTTTTCCGATTAAATCACTCCTTTTACTTGTCTTTTTTGCACTACATATCCGTAAAGTCGTTATTTTTTGGTCTTAAGTCCCTGTCCAGAATCCGCACGAGATAAATAAAATGAGAGGAAGCGACCGCATGAATCCATAACACACAGAAACTATGCCCTTCGCTTAATGGCTGTACAAGTTTGGCGAGTCTTTGTTATTGACTTCCCGTGTGGCTCTGGAGGTCGGAGGGAGGAGGAAGGAAGGAAGGATGGATGGAAGAGGAAGCTGAAACACGGTACGAACTTAGAGATGGAAAGAGAGACAGAAAGAATAACGGTGAAGGGCGGGAGCGAGGGAAAATTATACGTAAAAGAATGCAAATGAAAACTTCGGTGCACAGACAAGGAAGGAAGGAAGGAAGGAAGGAGGGAAAGAAGGAAATGTGGCGGAAAGATGCTACCTCAAAGAGAGAGAGAGAGAGAGAGAGAGAGAGAGAGAGAGAGAGAGAGAGAGAGAGAGAGAGAGAGAGAGCAATACAATAGGAAAAATGAAGAAAGAAGGAAGGGAGGGAAGAGAAAGATGCGCATACGAACAACAGGAGCAAGATAGAAAAATAATGAGGGAGAGAAGTAAAAGATGGAAGAAAGGAGGAGGAGAAGAGGGAAAAAGGCAATAGAAACATATGAACGGGAAAGAGGGAATTAGTGAAGAGAAAAATAGGAGAAGGGGAAGAAGATGGAGGTAAAGAAAGGAAGGAAAGAAGGAGAAAGCTATCTGGTCTTAGGTCACGACAGGTAAGGAGCCAAATATTCCCTAATTTTCACGGTGACACAGGTGGGAAGGGAACACCTGGCGTGGATTTTACCTGTCTAAGACTTGGGTGTTATTGTTCAGCTGTGTGTGTGTGTGTGTGTGTGTGTGTGTGTGTGTGTGTGTGTGTGTGTGTGTGTGGCCGTCACTTGTCATTAGAACTTATTGTATTATCATGAAATATTCCGTTGGTATGCTCCACACACACACACACACACACACACACACACACACACACACACACACACACACACACACACACACACACACACACACACACACACACACACACACACACACACACACACACACACACAGGAAATTAGAGGGAAAATGGTTACATCGAGGGAAATTTGAGATCGCTTACCATTTATACCTGGAAAATTTACGTGTTTTTTCGTGTTCAATACATGTTTATTGCCTTGAATTTTGCTGGTATGGCGGCTTTTACTGCTGTACGTTAGAGAGAGAGCGAGAGGGAGAGAGAGAGAGAGCGAGAGAGAGAGAGAGAGGGAGAGTATAATCGTACCTCTCTCTCTCTCACTCGCCTCTTGTACCTCGTCCCCTCGGCAGCCTTACCACAAACGCCCTTTCCAATTCTGAACACCTCGCGGCAGAATACCTAAATCCCTCAGCCTTTCTAAACTCGGTGACTCGATTCGCTTCACTTCAGTACAAAGTTCGCGTCTCCCCTTCACAAATTCTCACTGTTTTGACGCATTTCCTGGCATGTCTTTTTTTTTCTCTTCATTTCAGGTGTTTTTTTTTTGTGGGTGTTTTTTGCTTTGTTAATTGGGGTTGTGTAGTTTGTGTCATTATGTTACTTCTTAAGAGTGTCTCAGAGTTTTGGTATTCTAGTTAGCTTACGAATTTCTACTGCTTTGTCTAATTTCATGGCGGTGTTTGTGTTGGCTCCAGGGACTTTTGTTCAGTTATTTTGACTTGTATATCTGCTGTCATTCTGTTGCTTCTTTTAGTAACATTTAGGAACTAAGTCACACGTAACAGCTCACGGAATGGAACCACAGCAATGGGACTCTCTGATTTTGACCCCCGTATTTTAAAACGCTTTGCTTTCTCACCACAACTATTTACAAAGGCCACGGAGATGATTAGAGGGGTTCCCAAGGGGTTTTTTCCCATTAATAACATAGAAATCTTGTTAGTCTGTCTCTAGAACCGTATAAACACCCTTAAAAATCCGTGTAACTTCAACTACTAGTGAGTTTTGCGTGTAAAGGAGGTGCGGCGCAGAAACAGTTCAAAATATGGCCTCGAGACACTAGGTGAGGCATGCGGTCGCTCATCTGGGTGTTCTTCATGCTTAAACGACATTATCAAGTGAATCTGTCCCCCTTTGCATGCCTCTCCTACATTCTCCCTCCCCTCCCCCCCCGACTGGAATGAGGAAGGGGAATGGCCACGTTGGAAATCCTCACCTGCGCTCATTCGTAATGTTATCTTTGCTGTTGGTCTTTATCCGGTCTCTTGTTCCTCAATGCCCCTCGGAAAATTTTGATAGGTAAATAATAGTAATAATAAGAAAAAGAATAAATAAAACAGGGGTGGTGAAATGAAATAGTTATAGCTTAAAGGGAAAATGACATGTGACTTTTCCACACAGAGAGAGAGAGAGAGAGAGAGAGAGAGAGAGAGAGAGAGAGAGAGAAAAAGAGAGAGGCGCTAAACCACAGAAATGTACTTGTTATCGTTATTAAACATGAATATACGCATGAATTTACAAGAAACACTCCTCTCTCTCTCTCTCTCTCTCTCTCTCTCTCTCTCTCTCTCTCTCTCTCTCTCTCTCTCTCTCTCTCTCGCTACCAACCATCAGCCACCTTCTCATCCTTCCATTCACGTACACTCCTACACCCCTCCCACGCCTCCTCCCACGTTCTTTCCCGTTTTCTCTCAGCTGGCAGTGACCCTCGGCCCTCTCGTCCCTTCGCCAAGGAATCAGCGGAGCGAGGCTAATGTATCGCGGCGGGAGACACACCCTCGTTAAAATTCTCCCTTAATCACCCTCATTGTTGGCGAGGAAAGCGCGTGTATGTACCGCCGCCCCACCACACACCCACCCACGCTGAGATGTGCTGTAGTGTGTGTTGTTCGTTGTATGATGTAATTTTAAGTGTTCGTTCAGCATTACAGTATTTTTTTACGGTAATGCGTTGTTCAGCTGCTACTTGTGACCGCTGGGGGATCATTTCAAGGATCTAAGCTCATACGAGGCCCTCTACTTTTGGTTCCTCCCGTCAGGTGGTGCCGCAGAGGGTCAGGTTTGGGGGCTGGCACTCGAGTGGGCCTTTTTGTTTTGATTTTTTTTTTTTTTTTTTTTTGTTACCCTTGGCCAGTGCTCCTCTTCCATAAAAAATAGATGGTCTACGGTCATCTCCGCCACAGTCACTACCATTACAAGCAGGTCTTCTTTCACTGCATCCATAGGCCTTCTCTCCAGCCTCCATTTCTTTCTCCTTATTTCTATAAAGGTCTTCATTTATTTTATCGAAACATATGGTTGCGTCTACTACTACTACTACTACTACTACCACTACTACTACTACTACTTACCAATGACCACCACCACCACAACTACAACAGCCACTACAAGACTAAACTTACACGAGTACCTCTTATAAAGGCAGCCACCACCAGCATCACCACCACTCATCATCATTGACCACCACCACCACCACCACCACCACCACCACCACCACCGCCACCGCCACTGACCACTCCACACCACAGGAGGCCAAACAGGGCAGCATAAATTCGCGAGCTAAGTAGAAGCCCCGCCAGCCCATCACCTGCTACAGCCACCCCTACAGCAGCCTCTCATTTTCCCTGTATAATCAGACGAGCTACCGCCCCCTACTTGACCCTTCCCCTTCGCCTTCCCCAGAACCCCCTCGAAGACCCACGAAGACGCTGAAGACCCACGAAAACCCACCAACCACCCTCTTAAGACCCACCAAGACTCACAGATCCGCCCTTAGTACCCACACAAGAGCACCAAAACCCATCCAGACCCCCACAAGACCCCCACAAGACCCCCACAAGACCCAGCAAGACACCCCCTCGTCCAGGCCTTAAGAAACTGACCGTGTGGGAAGTACTGCGTGCCAACAAGAGTAATTTAGGAGTCCTCTCTTCTAGCGTAGGCCGAGAGATCCTCCCTGCAAGAGATCGTGCGCTGTAGAACCAGGCTAGGATAGATAGGAATAGATAGGAATGGGTAGGAATGGGAAGGAATGAATAGGAATACCATGTGAATTCCCTCGTAGCTTCTCTCTTTCTCACTCCCTTTCTCTGTGTGTATGTGTGTGTGTGTGTGTGTGTGTGTGTCTACATATTTATAAGCCATGTGGAGGCTGTTGTATAAAAGGGAGGAAGGGAGGAGGAAGGGAGGCGAGGGAATGCAATAAAAGGCTACACGGCTGATCCTTTTAATATATCCAGGCTGATTTGCTAGATCTTGCCTTTCCTTCCCTCCTTCCCGCTCCGGCTCGCTGGCTGGCTCGTCCCTTCCCTCAGCGCTAAGTGAGTGTCGGTGAGAAACGATGAAGCGATCCGGACTTAAGTTATGGAGGGAGGCTTCACGAGGGTGTAACTTAGGAGGCAGCGGCACGTGAGGCAGCCATAGTGATATTAAACTTAGTCTTCTCGTGTCCCTTGATGGCGGAAGGAGTGATGAGGGAGAGATAAGGGAGGGAAGGCGATGCTAAAGACAAGTTGTAGCTGTTAGAATCTGGGGCAGTGAGAGAGAGAGAGAGAGAGAGAGAGAGAGAGAGAGAGAGAGAGAGAGAGAGAGAGAGAGAGAGAGAGAGAGAGAGAGAATGTACGCCTCCTCCTCCACCTCTTCCTTCTCCTCTTCCTCCTCCTCCTCCTCCTCCTCCTCCTCCTCCTCCTCCTCCTCCTCCTCCTCCTCCTCCTCCTCATTCTCCCAAATTCCACCGCGTTTGTGAAGAGAAAATACTTTGATCTCCCTTTCTATTCTTATCTATTTGTCCTCCCTTCCTTCTTTCCTCCCTTCCTTCCTTCCTCCTTTCCTTCCCAGCTTCTCCCAGGCGCGGCGGTGGTTAGGTGTAGGGCCGTCATTGCTTCCTCGTTTACTTTCCGCCTCGTCTCCTCCCATCCACTCCTTTATCTTATCGGGACCCGTTACAAGAATTACCCTTTGTGTTTCACCCCACCTTTTTATTTGGTAGCAGTGTTGTTTTGTTTACGTCGCTTGTGTTCGCGTGTGTGTGTGTGGTGTGTTCGACTTGATTGGGGAAGGAAGAGTGGCTTTGAGAGAGAGAGAGAGAGAGAGAGAGAGAGAGAGAGAGAGAGAGAGAGAGAGAGAGAGAGAGAGAGAGAGAGAGAGAGAGTGATCAATTCCGTTTTCCTTTGATCTGTTTATCTATTGAGATCAAAAGTGGGTATCTTATCTACAATAAGAAATTAAAACCCACACACGTTGATTTAAGACAGTATATGTTATGATGTATGAGAGAGAGAGAGAGAGAGAGAGAGAGAGAGAGAGAGAGAGAGAGAGAGAGAGAGAGAGAGAGAGAGAGAGAGTTATCCTTTATCGTCTTCCCTCGTCTTAAAGTATTGAAAATTTATATCCTCTTCTGTGGCAGCAAAGGGTGACAAGATATATTTTCTTTTATCTTCTTGCCTCCTCAGTCAAGAATATCGTGCGTGTATTTCCCGTCAGGAGTTTCGGTAGGATGAGATGAAATTCCACGAGGGTACCGAGGGATATTTATTAGTCTGACGCTTCCCCATGCACATCCCTTGCCCGCCTGGCGATGACTCACTATGCTCACTTCGTAGAATCACACACACACATCAGAGGAAAGCATTGAGGTTGTAGAAATCATATCGGCTCTATATTTTGTTGCCCTTTTCGTGTTTAGAAGTTTAGAAATACGTACCCTTCTTCCCTTGTAAGTTAACCCACCCTACCCTATCCTATCTTACCATACACTAACCTAACCCAAAACTTTATCAACACCATTCTTTCCCTTCTCAAGCCTTCCCTACCCTAACGTAACCTAACCTACTCTACTCTAACCTAACCTAACCTATCTTACCTTACACTAACCTAACCCAAAACTCTCTTATCAACATTATTCTTTCCCTCCTCAAGCCTACCCTACCCTACCCTACCCTAACTAAACTAAACCCAACCTAACCCAACCCAAAACAGACACACCACCATTCCTTCCCTCCTGAATTCATCACCCAATACAGCGCAGCACGGACAAGCACCAATATGTGAATCAAATGTTGCCAGACAAACACGCGGAGCTCCCTGTCTTTGCTTTCATTCATCCCTCTCGTAGCACGTCCTTGTCACCGTGAATAATGACTCTGCTCCCTCATGCAAAGACATCCCTCGTGTTTGCTCGCCTCCTGCAGTCGTCATTTCAACAAGTTTCTTCTTTACGTGAAGTTTATGAAAGCCGCCTGTGTTCCTTTGGAGTCAACAACACTGTAGGTCTTTGGGTCTTGAAGATATTTCGTTTTGTACTGATTTCGTGGTTGCCTTGAGAACGAGAGAGGGAGAAGAATGAGAAGGCAGTTAAGAAAGAAGAGATTGATAGAAGAAAACAGACAAGAAATAGAGAAATGGAGAGGGAAGGAGCAAACGAAGAAAATTAGAAGAAAACAAAACAAAACAAAGACGGAGGATAGGAAAAAAAGTAAAGGACAAAAAAAAAAAAAAGCAAATGAAAGTGTCTTCGGGAGGTGTTGAAACGCCAAGGAAAGGCTGCTTTGTAGATTCCCTCTCACAATACATCAGAGAGAGAGAGAGAGGAGAGAGAGAGAGAGAGAGAGAGAGAGAGAGAGAGGAATCCAATATAGTACAACACCCTCCTCCTTTACTTAGAACAAAACTTTTAACACTTCTATCACATTTTCACTTCCTTTTTTCCCGCCTCTCTCCAAAGTAAGTTTCCCTTTGAAGGCGGGAACATATTTGCCTTTTTACTTATTTGTGTATTGGTGTTTGTTCTGTTCGCCGCTCCCGTGATGAATCCTTTGGAGAGAAACGTAATTTGAGTAAGAATATTTGATGAAAGAAAAGCGTTTTATATATATATATATATATTTTTTTTTTATGTCACTACTATTACTACTACCTCCTTCTCTTTACCCTTCTCCTCCTCCTTCTCCTCCTTCGTCTCCTTATCATTCTCCTTTTCCTCATCTTCCTACGACTACCACCAGTTACCCAGTTACCTTCACACAATTCGTCACAACCATGGCTCTTACGATATACATGACCTCACTCACCTTGTCTCAGGTATCCTCGTTTTCACCTGCCTCTGTTTGACCTAAGTAAAATGACACGTTCCTTAGAGAATTCAGCATTGCTTGTTCAATCTCCTGTGTCGCTTTGCCTTGTGACTTCAGGTATTGAGTTTGTGTATTCTGTTATATTCTCTGTGTTTTGTCAGTGTCAGCTTCGCCATTATGTGTTAATGTTTTGATTATCCAATGAAGGTGCTTTCGACTGTGGGATGAGCTTGCCGGTGTTAAGTGGCCAGAATTTCAGCGTTTGGGTGGAAATTGATGTACTGCACCACCAGGAGGAACTGAACAAGAGAAGCGTTTCTACAAGGAAATTCACCTAATGAAAGAAGAGGCAGGTGAATGAAATTGATAGAGATTGTAGTTACAGTGCAGGTGGTCATTAACAACTGCTAATTGGGAGTACTGACACATAAATCTTTAACAGCTCGTATTTCAAAATTATCTTCACTACATCTCCTCCCAAAGTTATTAACCAATTTTAATTCGGTTTGTTTTCCTGGAAAGAGAAACTTGTAATGCAGAGAACTGTGGCTGAGAAATAGCATTGTGTGATGAAAAAAGTAATGTGTGTGAAGGAAGGAAAAAAGAAAATATTTACTTTTTCTTGAGCATTTTGAAAAATTTACCAATAATTTTATAATGCCTGAAGGAAAAATGTATGAAGCACAGCAGAGAAGCTACCTTACCTCATCTTACCTTGCCTTGCCTTGCCTTGCCTTCCCTTACCATACCTTGCCTTGTCTTACCTGGTTTGGTTAGGTTAGGTTAGGTTAGGGTAGGGTTAGGTATAGGTTAGGTTAGGTTAGGTTAGGGTAACGTTAGCTATAGGTTAGGTTAGATTAGATTAGGTTAGGATTAGATTAGGTTAGGTTAGGTTAGGTCTAGATATAGGTTAGGTTAGGGTTTGGTTAGGTATAGGTTAGGTTAGATTGTGAAGCTTTATGCGTTTCGAATAAGAGAGACGGTAAGAAAACCATCACGAACGCCTCACTTTCTATAAACAAACAACGCCCTTCACTCACTTTTAAGCCTTGACCACCACCACCCGATGAAGTGCCGGGCCATGCGAGGGTCTCTTCATCGCGGGGGACAAGGCAGGGATCAATGGATGGCCTCGTGCTGGGAGACCTACGGATATTAGTAAATCACATGCTTGGCGTCCAGGGAGGGTGGCCTGAAAGATGGCAATGTCACCAGCTCTTTCTCCACGCTGGGGTGAGGGGCATAGAGACGTCAGTGGGATTAATGTCTGTCTGTGTGTGTGTGGATAGGGGGAGAGGGGAGTGGAAGGGATGGAGTGTTTGTTAGTATGGAAGGGTGTGTGTGTGTGTGTGTGTGTGTGTGTTCTTTGTTTTTCTTTGGTTATGTCTGTTTTTTTTTATTTTTTTGGGGGGATCGATCTTATTTCTGCTGCTCCTTTTATTATTATTATTATTACTATTATTATTATTAGTAGTAGTAGTAGTAGTAATAGTAGTAGTAGTAGTAGTAGTATTTCCTTGTGTTTATTAGAACAGTTACTGCAAAACCAGAATATACTACTACCACTACAACAACAACAACAACAACAACTACAACTACTACTTCTACCACCACCACCACCACCACCACCACCACCACCACCACCACCATCAAACCCACCACAACTTCTACTATTCCATTCCATATCCCTTGCAAGTCGGGTCCGGTCAGAGGAAGGGTTGGTTTCAGTTCCCTATAGCCATTCCATTTTTTGTCCCTTTGTGCTTTGGCCGAGGAGGGACGTTAGGCCTGGGGATCCTCTATCTGCTGTCCCACGCCCCTGCCTGTAATGGGAAGCCGAGGGTGATTTGCCTCCTCGATCTATGGGGGACTTTGTAGGCGAGTAGGAATGGCAGTCAAAGGAAAATAATTCTTTTGCAAGTCTGGAACATGAAGTTGCTGGAATAACTTTGATAAATGTGAGGTGGAGGGTCTTATTTTGATATGCATTGGGTTCTCTTATGGTTAAAATGGTAAATGGGGTGTTTATTGGTGTTTTTTGCTTTTATGTTGTAGAAGTGCAATCCTGGAACACTGAGAACAACCTGGAATGGATGGGAGATGAAGATCGTTTGAAATACTTTGGGTTCTTATAAGGTAAAAGACGATAAGGTTGGTTTTCAAGGGTGTTTTCTGTTATTAATAGTGTAGAAACCTTGCTGAACCATTACTCCAGTCACGAAACGCTTTAAAAACTTTTAGAGAAACTTCCACACCAGTTTTTTGGGATAGTGAAACCGAAACACTGCGATATTTGAAGCTCACACTCACGAGCGGCAAATGAAGCCTCGTCGGTGGCCAGAATTGAACATTTAACGCGGAGAAAGCTGGCGCGAGAGTCTTCCATCAAAGCCACAGGTGATTGTCGATGTCCTGGGCAGAGTTTGGCTTTGGTTTGGCTTCGTGTTGCTTCATGCGTGGCGGGAAACTATGCAAACTTTGTCTTGTTGGCATTCGGAGTTTGCGTCGGGGATGTGGCAGCCGCGTAACGGGTCTGCTTGCTAACTTATTCATGTACGTTCTTCATTTTGTATTAGTTACTTGTACGAGTATATCAGCCTTTGTGGTAAGTTCAGGGACGATCCTTGGTTTTGTGGAAGGTTTGTGATGATAGATTTCCTTGATACTCTGTTATTTGTGTCATCTTCACCTTGTGTCAGTAGTAATCGTGCGATAACACTGGGCTTTCATCTCTCTCTCTCTCTCTCTCTCTCTCTCTCTCTCTCTCTCTCTCTCTCTCTCTCTCTCTCTCTCTCTCTCTCTCTCTCTCTCTCTCTTTTTTTGTATATCAGGTTTTGATGTAGGAATAGAAATAGTCTTTGGTTCCGTGTAAGGTTTGTGATGGATTAGTTCTGTTGTTTATCATTTGAGTTTCAATCGGGAATGTTTCTTGCGATAACACTCTTGGATTTTCACTCTTTTTTGTATAACTGGCTTTGAGGTAAATAGACGCTGTCCTTGGCTCTGTGTAATGTTTGTGATGGATCAGTTGAGCTCTTGTTTATTTGTCGTTTCCATCATGCATCAGTAACGTTTCTTGTGACAACACCCCTTGGATTTTCACCTTTTGGACAACTACAGACAGAGAGAGACCTGGACTGTGTGCAAGCTTAATAACAGGGCTTCAATTTCTCGCCATTCATTTGTTCTCATCTTCGACTTCTATCATTTGCGGTGCACCCAGGAACACCCCTCATGAATTCTTACCTTTAGGATGAATATGCAACACGAGTGGTGTGCGAGGTTACTGAGACAGTCGCTCAATAACACGGTATTCAGACCTCCTCATCCCTAGTATCCATCAGTTATGCAAAGAGCGATACACACACTTGGGATCATCAGGGAGGCGGTCCCACGTATAAGCCGGCAGAGGGTGTGACAATCAATACGCTAACGAGTATATTGGATTAACACAAGCTAGCAGTGGGAGGGAAGGAAGGTACACAGCCGCAGACCTTGCCGAGACACCCCCACTCGCTTCCATAAACTCACAGGCACTCTGGTGGGGAAAGTAATCACCGGAGTCCTAAGTGGTGTTTGATGTTGGCAGAAACTTGGCAGAAGTGCGTGGTGTTATCAGCTGGATATGTGGATGTGTTGCCTTGTCATTATCCCCTGGCTGTCTTACCTGCCCTGCCTACCTTGGCGAGTGTGAATGCGGTGTGATTGTCGTGTGGCTGTTTTGTTCATGGCCTGTGTCTGCTTTCCTTTGTGCATCTGCAGGATATTACTGTGTGTAAGTGACTTGTCTGGCCTGGTTAATTCTCCTGTTCCTCATCTTTGTCATCCTCCTCTTCTGTCTTTGTTTCTCTCTCTCCCTCTCTCTCTCTCTCTCTCTCTCTCTCTCTCTCTCTCTCTCTCTCTCTCTCTCTCTCTCTCTCTCCTCTCTCTCTCTCTCTCTCTCTCTCTTGATGTTTACCCTTTCCTCCGCCTTCGTTTCCTTGTTCTCATCATCATTCTCCTCCTCCTTAACCTCGCTTTTCTTCCTCTCATCTCCCTCTCGTGTTCTTGTTCCTGTTCTTGTTCCTCTTCTTTTCTCCTGCAATCCTCACCACCACCACCACCACCACCACCACCGCCCCTTTACACAAACACATATAGGGCCACACCAACACCCACTCTAGCTTTCCCCTTCATGATCACCAACACAATACAACCTTCACTTAAATCATGCCAGCTCATCCCTACCTTCAGCACACCTGGCACTCACCTGGCCCTGCCCTCCCCTCCCCCTCGCCTCACCCTTCGCCTTTCCCTTCATCCTCAGTTATTGATAAGACCACAACACAACACGCTGCATTCCCTCTAATTATTGACGGGGTATCAGTCACACAGCACAAAGCAAGGCCAGAAGGGTTTCTCCGTGTAGCATTAAGGGGATGCACTGGGAAAGAATAACATCTGTGGTATTAGGTGTGTGTGTTTGCCCTGAGATCCAGTTCTACAGGAGGTATTGATAAAGGATTTGTTGCTTTCTCTTCTCAACGCACCCAGATCACTTCCAAAAGGCTCTAATTGGAGGTGCACGGGTTTTTAAGGATGTTTCTATGGCTCCACTGACAATTAGCATGATTTCTATATGATTAATTGGAGAAGAACTCTTGAGAACCTGGGTAATAATCTCCATAGCCTTTGAAAATAGTGGTGGAGAGAGAGTGAGAGAGAGAGAGAGAGAGAGAGAGAGAGAGAGAGAGAGAGAGAGAGAGAGAGTTAGTGGAAGTGAGGTAGAAGCGGATCAACACAAGAGCTTCAAATACTCAATGCCACAACACTCTCTCTTTGCCTCAGTGTTTGATCCCTGTTTCATGTTTCACTCACAGTAATGTTGCCGCCGCGCTGGTCTCCGTGTGTGTGTGTGTGTGTGTGTGTGTGTGTGTGTAGGAGCGCCGCACGGAACCACACAGGCGTACCAAGTGTGTCCCACGGTGCTCCTTGTGTGTGCCTTGCTATAAAGAGGCTTCTTGGTATGTGTGTTATGGAAGGACGTGGGTTCGAATACCGGGGAGTCAAATGTGTACTTTATTTTTATGTGTGTGTGTGTGTGTCTGTGTGTGTGTTGTGACGTACTGTAATAAAAATAGAATGTTTTTTTTGTATGTTATCAAGAAAAGATTATATTTTCATATGTTTATCATAAAGTATTCACTCAGATTGTTGGTTTATATAAATGTGTATGTAATCTTTTCTTGTTCACTTAGTAGGGCATTATTATTATTATTATTATTTATTTATTTTTTCGTGGTATTTGATAGAGGTTAGCTACTTACATATCTACCTACTATATATTCACCCCTGTTGTTATTCATTCATTTAGATAATTTATGTAAGTATGATCTCCTTTATTTCCAAGAGTCTGCCATGCTGAAAATACCAGTAATTAATGATGATTACAACCGCTGTTTGGGGTTCACGCTATATATAGATCACATGCAGCTGAACGAAAATCTCTACCTTGAAATACGTAAATTAAAGACGAGTTAACTGGTGAATATTAAAGAAGAAAGTTACATTCATATCTGCAATAATCGTCCTCGGAGAGAGAGAAAAAAAAATGGAGGTTAAGAAAGCGGAAATTACGTTCATATCTGTCCGTTCATTGCTCGTCACGGGGAAAAAAAAAAAAGAATGTTTTAAAGAAGAAGGAATGAAGGTCACGCCTGCAATATTCGCCACCAGGAATGGAAAACGAAGGATTCTGACTGGGGGTGAAATGAAATATCTTACAATACTCATCGGTGAAGGAAACAAAAGGGGAAAATTGAATGCATACTTGTACAATACTCATCCTTAAGAAACAAAACTAAACCAAACGGAAAATAAATAAATAGATAAACAAAGTAAGTTAGTCGTACCTACAATGTCCGCATCCTAGAATAGAAAACAAAGGATTCTGAGTGGGGTCAAGTGAAATATATCTTAAAATACTGGTTGTCTAAGAAAAAAAAAAGAGAAAATTAAATGCATACTTATACAATACTCGTCCTTAAGAAGCAAAAAAAAAAAAAAAAATGAAATAGTTCTACCTGCAACGTACGCATCCTAAAATAGAAAACGAAGGATTCTGAGTGAGGATCAAAATGAAATATAGCTTACAATACTCATCCCTGAAAAAAAAAAATAAATAAATAAAATAAATAAATAAAAAAAATAAACACGAACACGTCTTTGAGAAACAAGAAAAAAAGGGAGAAACAAAATTGACGCATTACCCCAAAAAAAAAGCATTCCCATCACAGCCACAGCTTAAGGAATAAAAAAAAACGAATCGAAGTTAATACGGAATCTATCACCTATAAAAAGGGACAGAAAGGAATGTTTTCACGCGCTTATTGTCCGCTCGTTCCTCCCCCGCGCGTGTGTCCCCTTTGAAGAGAGCGTCTTGTCCAAGCAATAAAGGTGAAAGTGAAAATGACTCCCCATTTCTACCACACGAGCAAGGCCGGCGTGTGGGGCGGCTTGTGTAGGCGTGCTTAGGGGCCGCGTGCTGAGTGGCGTGGGTGTTGGGCGTGCTGAATGCGTGCTGAGAGGGTAGGAGTGGTAAGGGCGTGCTGAGAAAGGCGTGGGCGTATGCTGGGAGTGCTGAGGGACGAGGCAGCGGTGGTCTGTAATACTGTGCCAGGGAATCGTGTTGACTGATTTGTGACGAGAGAGAGAGAGAGAGAGAGAGAGAGAGAGAGAGAGAGAGAGAGAGAGAGAGAGAGAGAGAGAGAGAGAGAGAGAGAGAGAAAGAGCGCATCAAATACAATGCTGTACTGAAGCCCTGTCTTTTATAATACGCTAGACTGCAATATGGCAAATGTATTCGGTGTGTTCCGTGAAAAGAGAGCACGTGCATGGAAAAGGAAACTGTATTTTTATTGTTACTGCTGCTGTTGTTATTATTATTATTATTATTATTATTATTATTATTATTATTATTATTATTATTATTATTATTATTATTATTCTTGTCGTCATGGTCGTGGTGGCCTGAGCCTCCCTCCGCCATACGCTGCGCCTCGTCCTCGGCCAGTCCAGGGCGGCACAAACTCTCCCCTTATCGGACAGGGAACCGAACGCCGCAAAAATTTAGTGCAGATTAAGCCGCTGGAGTGACCGCAACAGGCCTGCAGCGCCGCAGCTGTGGCGGAACATGCATACAAGTGCCTTCCACCTCCCCTGCTCCACACACACACACACACACACACACACACACACACACACACACACACACACACACACACACACAGCTCTAGCCCACTCCAGTGTTCCGCGGCGTGCCACTCATTACGGTCCGTACCTGGAAAAAAATAACAATTTTTACGAATGAAACTTTTTTTTTTCTAAACTACAGAAAAATATTGATATACGAAGTGAATTACGCTTTTTTACTTTCTAATTCTTGTTCAAAAGTGGAATATGGTTAAACCTAAATATTATTATTATGTACTCAACGTTCCTGTGAACACACAAAAAAATTTTACAGCCATACAATGTGTCTCTTTAAGTAAGGGACATAATCTCTTTTATCAGATAAAAACTCCGAGATTCAATATTTTTGTGTTTACCTGAAAGCAGTGCAAGCCGTTGATGTCCTCAACGGGCAGACGCGTGGGTGCTTTCATCCCACTGAGGGGACTGAAGCCTTTCACGGGGGCGGTGCGCTCTTGTCCCTGATCAGTGCGGCGCGGCAGGGAAAAGCGATCAGCGAGGCGGGCAGTTACACGCGAGGCCGCCAAGCTGTGAGCCGCCATGAAGGGCGAGCGTGGGACATAATGGGCTAAACTTGGTGTGATTTACGCGACGTGTGTGCCGCCGCGGTGCTGCGTGGCCACGGGATTCTGGGAAAGGCGAGAGGGTGTAAAAGTAGTGCGGGTCTGTGTTATGTGTGTGCGGAGAGAGAGAGAGAGAGAGAGAGAGAGAGAGAGAGAGAGAGAGAGAGAGAGAGAGAGAGAGAGAGAGAGAGAGAGAGATTGGCAGGCCCACTGGGAGAAAGACTTGCGGTGATTGTCATATTCCATTATAGACACACACACACACACACACACACACACACACACACACACACACACACACACACACACACATTATAACATCCCTCCTCCAGAGATTACATTACCAAACACACACACTCTATTCCCTTTACATTAATAACTGTCCCTTTTTTTTTTCACCTGGAACTAAAATAAAGCGTCCCCTTTCTCCCCCTCGACATTTCCTCCCCTTTACTGAACATAAGAGGGGAGTTATGGCACAGTGCAATGGCGGTTCTGACGCGTCTGTTCGTGGCCACTAAACTGAGGGATGGATAAATAAATAAAAAAAAATAATTAAAAAAAGGATAGGTGAAAATTGAAATATATGGGTGTGAACGTGAAATTGGATGGCCAGGTTCACGAGCTTTGTTAATAAAATATCCGCAGCAGCAGCAGCAGCAGCAGCAGCGTCCGCGACTACTCGTAAAAATGTATGACAGAAAAAAAAAAAAATTATATATATATACCAAGAAAAAAATGGAGTTAAAAAAATATGGAAAAAAAAAAAGAGGAAATGGATGATTCGTTAGTGGCTTGTGTGTGTGTGTGTGTGTGTGTGTGTGTGTGTGTGTGTGTGTGTGTGTGTGTGTGTGTGTGTGTGTGTGTGCGCGCGTGTGTGTGCGCGCACTTGTCGATGGTTAATTGAAGGGAAGGGAAAAGTGTCAAAAATATTTGTCAAGAGTTGTAGTAAAAATTGGCAGGATATGATGGTGGTGGCATTAGTGGTGGTGGTGGTGGTGGTGGTGGTGGTGGTGGTGATAGTGATAAGGATAGTAAGTCATGATCTACTACTACTACTACTACTACTACTACTACTACTACTACTACTACTACTACTACTACTACTACTACCACCACCACCACCCACCACCACCACCACTCTATAACAAAAAAAAACAATAACAAAACAAAAAAGTAAAAAAGAAAACGAACACAAGAAAAAAAATAAACCAAACCAAAAAAAAAAACCAGGAACATAACACTTTTCACATTTACGAAAAAAATAAATAAATAAAAATAAAAATAAAATAAAAAAACACCACAAACACTCAAATATATAAAAAAAACTCCATTACTCCAGATTTTCAGTGCTCCCGTGTAGGGTTAATGGATATAATGGCGCCCCTTCCTTAATGTATAGCGTTCAGGGGAATAATTAATCTCGTATATTCATCACAGGGTGGAGGTAATCCGGGAAAGGGGGGAGATTTAACTAGGTAGAGGGAAGGAGAGAGGGAGAGGGAAAGCGAGAGGGAAGGGGAAGAAAGAAATTGACACTGAGGCACGGAGAGGAGAAGGAGAGAAGTGAGGAAGAGGAAGGAAACTTTCATAGGGAGGGAGGCAGGAAGAGGAAATGAGAGGGAGGTGGGGAGGAGACTAGGAGGGAGAAGGAAGAGGTTGATAATGAGGGAGAGAGGAGAGAAGAGTAAGAATAAGGAATAAGTGAGGAAGAAATGAAGATAAAGAAAAA
>NC_087180.1:18771614-18804114 GCF_035594125.1 Scylla paramamosain | reverse complement strand
TTGCTCTTTTAACAGTGCTCGAGTCCTGCCACCTAGCGTGCGTGGGAGAGAGAGAGAGAGGGAGGGGAGAAAGAGAGGAAGAGAGAGAGGGAGAGGCAGGGAGGGTGGAATGAAGCTAGAGAGTGAGAGGCGTAGAAAGGAATAAGGAAAGATGAGAAAGAGTAGGTTAGGTGAGGGGAGATTAAAGGAGAGAGAGAGAGGGAGAGGGGAGTAAAAGAAGGGAAAGGAAGGTGAAATGGAGCTAGAAAGAGAGGGAGAGTAGAAAGGAATAAGGAATGGGGAGGGAGAGTAAAGAAAAGAAGAGGGAGAGACAGGCATGGGTGGCAAAGAACGAGAGAGAGAGAGAGAGAGAGAGAGAGAGAGAGAGAGAGAGAGAGAGAGAGAGAGAGAGAGAGAGAGAGAGAGAGAGAGAGAGAGAGAGAGAGAGAGAGAGAAACGGAGTAAGGATAATAGAAAAGGAAGAAAAGGAAAGATGATTAACTAAGGAAGAGAGAAAAAGGAAGAAATACGGACTTTTAGACAAGGGAGACGGGAAGGAAGAAGAGAAGAGAGGGAGGAAAGGAAGAAGGAAGAAAAGGAAGGGTAAATAGAACAAGAAAAGTAAGATAGGAAGGAAAGATGAATTAGGTAAGGAAAAAAAAAAAGGAAAAGGGAGAGAGTGATCTAGGAAACGGAAGGGAAGGGAAGGGAAGGGAAGGGAGAGGAGGGAGGGAGAAGGGAGGGTATGGTTAGAATTATTAGCCTTAGACATGAGATTCTGGTAAGATATAAATACAGTGTGTGTGTGTGTGTGTGTGTGTGTGTGTGTGTGTGTGTGTGTGTGTGTGGGGTGGGGGGGGTGTACATACAAACGCGCGCGCACACACACACACACACCCACTCACTAACAATACGCACACATGTGGAAATTAAAAAAAAAAGTAGAAATGGTGAAGTTTTTATTAAAGCTTCACCAAAAATATTAGATACAATAAAAGTTCATTCCTTTGGGAGCATATATTTTGGGAACGAGGCTTAGAATGAAACAGTGAATCATCTCTTGCCTTTATCTTGCCTCTGTATATGTAGTGTGTGTGTGTGTGTGTGTGTGTGTGTGTGTAAGGCGCTACATCTAACATTAATTACAAAATAGTCCTTTGCTTTGAAGTCGACGGGAGCTCACAGTGTTATGCTTCTCACGTTTTCTTTTATCCTTCCTGGGAATTGATACACAAACAGAGGAAGGGAGACTATGCCATTATGATTATTTTCTCACTTTCCTCAATCTCCCGTCCATCCCGCTGCCTGATTCGTGTCGCATCCTCGTATTTTCATTTAAAAAGTTCGTTATACATTCGCTACTGTATATTTCCTCCTTGCGTTATCTTACTGTTGCCTGTTTGCATCGTCATCACCATCATCACCATCATCAAGGAGTGTTGCTGTTTGGTCTGCTAAAGGCTCTGGTTGAAGTTACACGGGTTTGTGAGGTTGTTTTAATGGATTTTCGTCCCAGATTAAACAAGACTCCTACATTATTGACAGAAACACTCTTGAAAACCCGGTTGATCATCTCTGTGTCCTTAGAAAAATACTCGTAACAAGAGAGCGAAGTGTGATAATTGCTTCATTTTCCATCTTTCACCTATTAATGAGTCTTCCATACCTTCTTATACCACTGTCCATCCAGTTCCCTATCCATATTTTGCCTTATTCCACCAATCCTAACTTGCCATTCACGTCCTTCACCTCCCAAACACTCATGTCTTTACAAACTGCTCCTCTCGTCACCCAAGATAAGAAGACAAGGAACAAACTCGCACCAAATTAACATAATAAACTCGATTAGTCTCGTTGGTGTCAAAACTTTGCGTGTCAAAACCTTCAAGGACCACTTTTTTTTTAGTCTGCCCTCTAACCAGCTCTGTAAATGACCCGGGAATCAGATAATAGGCAATAAGATGCACACTCTCAAGCGTCTGTGAGAGTCACGCGTCACGATCACATGCACTGGCCGCCCAGGGACTCACGCGAAGAGAAATTTTATATGCATTTATGTACGTAGTGGTCCTTGTTCTCTGCCGCTTGTCTTGTCAGCTGTGGTGCTTGTGGTGGTGGTGGTGGTGGTGGTCACGAGGGGTGTGTGTGTGTGTGTGTGTGTGTGTGTGTGTGTGTGTGTGTGTCATCATGTTTGCGTTTCTGTGTATCTCTCTCTCTCTCTCTCTCTCTCTCTCTCTCTCTCTCTCTCTCTCTCTCTCTCTCTCTCTCTCTCTCTCTCTCTCTGTACATGTTTGTCACTGTGTGTGTGTGTGTGTGTGTGTGTGTGTGTGTGTGTGTGTGTGTGTGTGTGTGTGCATGCCATGTCACCATTCTCACTATAATGGTACACAGAGGAGATACTTAAGAGAATTATAACCATCAGTGTAATTTCTTCGTACTGTGCACTACTCATAATTCAAACTGTCACTGTTAACATCTACTTCTTAATTGTCCCTTGATGTACAGACGCGTACTGGCCTTGTGTGATCGTTGCCGGTAATACATTTTTTTCAGATTTTATCCCCTATGAAAGACGGAATTAGTGTTATATTAATTTGCATATATTTCTCTTTCACTATCGGGTAATATTTTTTCTCATAATCACGTATCAGTTTTAGACATTCATTTTTTTTGCACTAGTTTTAAGTTTCGTGGCCGAGAGAAATGTATATTAACTTCTTATTTTCTCTTTTGTCTTTTGTGAGTGCTCTTGTAAATAATTTCTTAGTTTCTCTCCTTTGGGTTTTTCCTTTGGCGCCGTGAACGAGTCTCCTCCAGTTGCTTTATTTAGTCCCTTGCATCTCCCTCAGTGACTACCATCCTTTTGCAGTTTTAGCACAGTTCCATCCCTCCTCCATTTCCCTCTGTCTTCCCCTCGATATTCTTCCCTCAACAAGTTTTCTCCAAGTTCTTTTTTTAATCTTTTCTTGGTCTTCTCTTCCTACTGCGTGACCAAACCATCTTATTTCCTAGTGCTGTGAATTTTATCGGAAAACAACCCTAGCAGTAAAGTTATCTCTGCCCGTATGAGTCTTTCACCTTTTAATCCTCGTAGTGTTTGTTGAACTAACTCACGACGGGGCGTAGTGCGCGTATAAATATTTGTAATACCGTCCAGCTTCAGTGATATTATGTTAAGCCTTCCGTATAAAAGATTAGCGGGAAAAACACACACACATACACACGGGGTAGCGCCTCTTTATTCCCTGTCCTCTCTATGTATATACAGTGTGTATGTCGCCTCGTATATACAAAGCCTTTACGGTGGAACATTTTTCTGCTCTTCCCTTAAAAACATTTGTCTCTTTTTTTTTTTCCTTGTTTTTGAAATGTATTATTCATTCTTTCAATTAATTATTTGTCCTTTCCATTCTTCCGCTCGTCTTTCATTGATGAAGCTTTTAAGAACTTGTTATTTTTTTCTGCCTTTCTAATAAAAAACATTTGCGTGAATTTATATTTTCAGGTATTCAGAATGCTCTGTTAATTCTTTTTACTAATTCCTTCACTCCATTCTCCCATTTATGAATTACATCCTCCGTGAAAAACATTTATATCACCATATGTAAAGTTTCAAAGTACATTACTCTCATTCCTCCCTTGAAAGCAACAGGAAGACCAGCAGTGTTTTTATAGCTTGCTTTGTATCACACTCTAACACCTGCTTTCGATTAAACAGCGCATCAGTAATGGAGCAGCCACGGGGCGAGCCATCACTGTCAATCTGTCACTTGCTCGCACTTCCTGATTACCGTGTTGCTCATTAAGCTTCCCATTAATATGTTACCAGAACAGCGAAGCACGATGCCCTTCAATACACACGCCCAGCTCTGTGTTTTGGTGAAGGTTCAACAGTTTGGCGTTATCCTTTTCCTTTCTGTTCAGCTTATAAGTTCACACAGATTAATTGATACTAAATATTCTCCTCCACTGGCAGAATAGTAAAGTATTTTAGCTGGGTGGCATTTAACACACGCACCAGTTCAGTGCAGTTTGGATTTTAAGTTCATACGGGTTCGTTCATCTTCAGTAATCTCCTTTACAAGCTTTCGTGTGATATGTAACCAGTTAGCTGGGTGATTCAGCAGAGCAGCGTTCACACCGATGTTTTGGTTAATTTCAACAGCTTGGCGTCCTTTTACGGCTTTAAAGTTCATATGGGTTCATTGATCGTTCGTCACCAGTCACCACCTCCACAAACTTTAATATGTAACCAGACTAATAAAGTGTTTCAGTAGGGCAACCCTTGTATCACTTATCAGATTCGATGTTTTGATTCAATTCAACACAGCGTGCCATCTCTTTTTTCTGTTTGTAAGTGCATATGTCCTGTTGACCCTCGGTAATCTTCACACACTCTCCTTTAACATGTAAGCAGGTTAGTGAAGTGTTCCAGTAGGGCGACGCTCACATCACGTGTCAGGTTCGAAGTTTTGGTTAAATTCAAAACAGCTTGTCATCTCATATTTCCTGCTTTTAAATTCATACGTCTTGTTGATTCTCGGTAATCTTCACAGACTCGCCTTTAATATGTAAGCAGGTTAGTAAAGTGTTCCGGAGGGCAACGTTCACATCACACGTCAGGTGCAAAGCTGTGGCCTCTTTCTCTAGGGCAGCTTAACCCACGCACATCCAGGTCGCTGAAGCTCACTCATCTCCACCAGCGCTTGCCCGTGCTATCAAGTAAAGTTTTTCCCTTCCATTCACAGCGTTCAATCAACAATCACCCTTGTACATTTCTGAATAAAAATTGCATTGACAACATTCAATCATCGATAACCCTTGGAGCCTTCTGAATAAAGATTGAATTCAGAGTATTTGATCAACAGTTACCCCTGTAATTTTCATAAAGATTGGGTCCTGAAAGGTTTCGAAAGTTGATCTCGATTAGTCTTGACAAACACTATAGGAAATCAAGGTTTTCAAGGGTGTTCTAGTGACTCTAATGATAATTTAACCAAACATCTGCATCATTGATTTGAAAGGCGTCATGAGAACCCTTCCTGTCATCTCTGTGGCCTTTGATAACACTGCTGATGAGAACCCAAGGTGTTTAAAAATACGATGAGGTTCTCTAAGAAATTGGTTGTTTAATGATATGGGCTTTTGTTTCATACCCCCTCTCCACTCAGTCCTTCATTCTCTGTTAAGTAATCTATTATGCATTCCTTTTACCTCTTCGGCCTCCCTCATCTCCTATCTGCATTCATATCCACACTTTCATCCTCGTCTCATTCTTTCATCAACATTCATATCATTCTACCTCGTTTCTTCCTTTCATCTACATTCATATCCATCATTCCGCTTCGTCTCTTCTTTCTATCTACATTCATATCTTACTTTCCATAGTGACGAAGGAACGAGACTGGTTTGTAGAGAACACCGGTAACCCACATGGCTTTGAATACAGGCGCCACCAGTTTCCGTGTGAGAGTGAGAGGCTGACAGGTGCCCGGGGGTCGTCCTTATTGAAGACTGCCACGCCAAGAATCTCAAAACAGACCTTCATGTTTGTCTTTACAGCAGTACTTTGAAACACTTCTCACCTCCACTACATTCAAAAGACTATAGTTGAAGTTACACGGGTTTTTAAAGGTGTTTTTATGGTCTTAGTGACAGATTAACAAGATTTCTACATTACTTTGAAACACTTCACACCACTACATTCAAAAGACTCTAGTTGAGGTTACACGGGTTTTTAAGGGTGTTTTTATGGTTTTAGTGACAAATTAACAAGATTTCTACATTACTAACTGGAGAAACACTCTTGAAAACCCGGTTGATCATCTCTGTGGCCTTTGAAAATAGTGGTGAGAAAGCAAAGCATTTCTGAATACGGGGCATACCTTGATGGTGTGTCCGGCAGGGAAGGGTTAGTCTCTTGGTTCCCGCAGGTGTGTTACTCGCTCTCACCTGCAGGTAATGAGTGCATAAAACAGGTAACCGGGATAGCCACGCCTACCTGAGTGGCGATTACCGGAACATAATGATCATCCTTTACTTTTTGCCTCGAATTAAACTCTCCAGCGTTACCTAATTAACCTGGGAAAGAACTGGTATTTCTTTTTATTGGAGTATTTTTTTTTAAGTTTGCAATCGCCGGGGAAAATACAACGTAATTCTTTGTCATGTCAAGGCTAATGGATTAGTCGTAAGTTATGTGTGTGTGTGTGTGTGTGTTTCAGTTTGTTTTGAGTCTGTGTTATTGATGTGTGTGTGTGTGTGTGTGTGTGTGTGTGTGTGTGGTAGCTACATGATGGATATTGCTCTTACAACCGTGTGTGTGTGTGTGTCTGTGTGTGTGTGTGTGTTTGTAGGCTTATATGTGTGTGTGTGCGTGTGTTCCTCCCCATTGTTGTGTAATGGTGCCCCTTAATGGCCGAGTCTGCCCCTTTACAGCCCTGCTTCCGGCTTAATATTTATTTTATTATCTCTCTTCTCTTTATTTCGCCAGGTAAGTGTCTGTGGTCGGGCCGCGGCGGCAGCGTTGTGGCGTCGCGCGTCCCTGCTAGTCAGTTAAGTGGTTCATGGGTGTATTTGTGTGTGTGGTAAATGTTGCGTGTCTTTCCTCATCATCATTATTCATTTTATCTCCTTTATTATCGTATTATTTGTTATTCTTTTTGTTTTTGTCCCTCTTCGTTCGCTTTTATGATCTAACGTCTGATTATTATTTTTATTATTATTTTCGTTGTGCTTATCTTTTTCATCATCATTATTCATTTTCTCTTCATTATTATCGTATTGTTTGTTGTTCTTTTTTTGTTTTTATCTCTCTCTTCGTTCGCTTTTGTGATCTAACGTCTGATTATTATTTTTATTATTATTATTCTCGTTGCGCTTATCTTTTTCATTATCATTATTCATTTTATCTCCATTATTATCGTATTAGTTTATCTTCCTCTTCGTTCGCTTTTATAGTTTAACGTCTACTGTTATTATCATCATTATCATTTTATTCTTATCTCTCTCATCTCTCTCTCTTTCATGTGTCTCTCCTCCTTCGTCTGTAATATATACTGTCTCTTTTCATTGTTATCATTTTTATCATATTTTCCTCGTTTTCTTCATTCACGTCCTTTTATTCATTTCCCTTCACTATCTAACGTTTATCATTGCTATCATTATCATATTTTTTTCATCTATCTCATTTCTCTTGGTCCTCCTCGTCCTCATCTTCCTTTATTCTCCTCTTTCTCTTACTTTATCTCAGTCCAGCTTTGGTCAATAGAGAGGTTTGGCTTTGTTTTTTTGTTTTTTTTTCCTTTGTGTTCCTTTGCGCTCCTCGCCTTAACTTGTATATTCATTCTCGTCTATCTTCTTTAGTCCACCTTTCATCTTTATTCAGTCCGTTTTCTTTTTTCTCTCTCTTGTTAATTCTTTGCGTTTTTGTCGTGTTTTCCAGTAGGTTAGGTTAGGTTAGGTTCGGTTAGGTTAGGTTAAGTTAGGTTGGGTTAGGTTAGGTTAAGTTAGGTTAGGTTAGGTTAGGTTAAGTTCGGTTAGGTTAGGTTAAGTTAGGTTAGGTTAGGTTAAGTTAGGTTAGGTTAAGTTAGGTTAGGTTAGGTTCGGTTAGGTTAGGTTAGGTTCGGTTAAGTTCGGTTCGGTTAGGTTAGGTTCGGTTAGATTAGGTTAGGTTAAGTTCGGTTAGGTTAGGTTAAGTTAGGTTAGGTTAGGTTAGGTTAGGTTAGGTTCGGTTAGGTTAGGTTAGGTTAGGTTAAGTTAGGTTAGGTTAGGTTAGGTTAGGTTAGGTTAAGTTAGGTTAGGTTAGGTTAGGTTAGGTTCGGTTAGGTTAGGTTCGGTTAGGTTAGGTTAGGTTCGGTTAGGTTAGGTTAGGTTCGGTTAGGTTAGGTTAGGTTAAGTTAGGTTAGGTTAAGTTAGGTTAGGTTAGGTTAAGTTAGGTTAGGTTAGGTTCGGTTAGGTTAGGTTAGGTTAAGTTAGGTTAGGTTAGGTTAGGTTAAGTTAGGTTAGGTTAGGTTCGGTTAGGTTAGGTTAGGTTAGGTTCGGTTAGGTTAGGTTAGGTTAGGTCCGGTTAGGTTAGGTTAGGTTAGGTTAAGTTAAGTTAGGTTAAGTTAGGTTAGGTTAGGTTAGGTTAGGTTAAGTTAGGTTAGGTTAGGTTCGGTTAGGTTAGGTTAGGTTAAATTAGGTTAGGTTAGGTTAGGTTAGGTTAAGTTAGGTTAGGTTAGGTTAGGTTAGGTTAAGTTACGTTAGGTTAGGTTAGGTTAAGTTAGGTTAGGTTAAGTTAAGTTAGGTTAGGATTGGTTAGGTTAGGTTTAGTTTCATTAGGCGACAGTTGACTCATCACGTGACATTCATTTCGTCATCTGTTTGTTCAGGACACGTAACATCATTCATACTCCTCTCTCTCTCTCTCTCTCTCTCTCTCTCTCTCTCTCTCTCTCTCTCTCTCTCTCTCTCTCTCTCTCTCTCTCTCTCTCTCTCTCTCTCTCTCTCTCTCTCTCTCTCTCTCTCTCTCTCTCTCTCTCTCTCTCTCTCTCTCTCTCTCATCACCTCATATACTCAAAGCTCTCAATTTTAAACTCACATTTCCCCACCCATATTCACCCTGCACTTCACACTACTCCCCCCACACACACCTGAACCACGAATACCCATCTCCATTCATACAAACTCACCTGGCCAACTCATTCCCCCTTACCTCTTCGTCAGCCACGCCTCCTATACCTGCCACGCGTCCCTTCCTTTCCTCCTTAGGCTAAGACGGTTTCCTCTCTCCCTGCCACTTGGCCACGCCCTTGAAGAAACGTCCTTAGTAGCCTTAAATTAAGTGAGTGGCGGTAAGTGTCCTAGGCGAGGCAGTAAAAGGCAGATGCTAAGAGTAGATAGGCGTCTTTCCCTCGCTGCGTTACGGGAATGTGTGCCTCGAGGCGTAAAGACAGCCAGCTTCTTAATGAAATTACACTCCCAGAATGGCGCTTCCACTTACTTTACTCTCTCTCTCTCTCTCTCTCTCTCTCTCTCTCTCTCTCTCTCTCTCTCTCTCTCTCTCTCTCTCTCTCTCTCTCTCTCTCTCTCTCTCGTTTGTGTTATGTTCTGTATTTCATCCCTTTCTGCATTTTTTTTTATTTGTACTCGTTTGACTGTAATAAGAAGATTGATTCAGCTGTTTATCCTTGCCGTGGGTGTGTTGTGAGTCTTCCTCCTCCAGGGTGTGGGTCTCGGTGCCTCTCTGGTTGGTAGTGTTAATTAAGGAGGTTACTGTGGCCTCTGGTGGACAAGAAGTGGACGAGGCATGAATGGGAAGGTTTAGGAGGGAGAGGGGAGTGCGTAGGGCAGTCTACTACTACTACTACTACTACTACTACTACTACTACTACTACTACTACTACTACTACTACTGTTCACCTTTATTATCTTACATATTTCACTCTAGAATACACAGTTAATCACAAACAGTATGTATTTGAAGGACCAATAAGTCAGCTGCTGGTTTGTTCTTCCTTTGTGTTCCTTTACTGTCACCTCTCGTCCACAGATGGTAGTTCTTTTATACATTCCCACGAGTCCTTTTCCGCCCAGCCCCTATTCATCTTGCCGCTACTTCACACCCTCCTCCTCCTCCTCCTCCTCCTCTTCCTCCTCCTGCGCCTCCGTCTCCGCCTCCTCTCATGAACACAATTACTCACGATAATTTTAGCGCAGCGTCTTGCGGGAAGGGTCAGGAGTCTTTCTCATGGTGGTGGTGGTGGTGGTGGTGGTGATGGTGGGTCATTTAACTTCTTCGTATTCTTAATTTCCTCGTCTTATCTCGATCGTTTTTTATGAAGCTGTAGTGGAAGTTATTGTGGGTTTTTCTGGGTGTTTTCGTGGTTCTGTTCATGGTTTAACGAGTGTCTCAGTTTGTCAGTTAGTGGTAAACATGGTAAGCTGTGTTTGTAGCCCTTGAAATTAGTCGTTTTTAGAGATAGAAAGTTTAAGTAGTAGTAGTAGTAGCAGTAGTAGTAGGAGGAGGAGGAGGAGGAGTTAGTAGTTCTTGTTGTTACTGTTGTAGTGTTAATGGTGGTAGTGATGGTGATGGAAATAGTGGTGGTGGTCGTGGTGATGACGGTGGAGATAGTGATGGTGGTGGAGGTGGTGATTGAGGTGGTCGTAGTAGTAGTGGTGGTGATGGTGGTGGCCGTCACTCATTCCCTGCTATAGTTGCGGCCTGTCCTGTCATTAGTGAGATGTTGTGCTGCGCTAATGATCTACCAGTTCATTAAAGTATTAGTAATTATTTTCTTCCTACTATTATGTACCTCCTTCTTCCGTCCTTCCTTCCTTCCTTCCTTCCTTTATTAGTTTTCTTTCATTCTCTCCTCGTCCACTCACCTCATTCTCTTCTCTCTCTTTTTTCCTCCATCTCTTTCTTCGTTTCTCTCTTCTCCTTCCTTCATCCCTTCCTTTTATCCTTCTTCCCTCTCTCCCTTTATTATTTATCTCCCCCATTCTCTTCTTCTCATCATCTCGTTTGCTTCCCTTTCTATTTTTCCCCCTCTTTCTTCATTTCTCTCTTCCTTCTTACTTCATTCCTTCATTCCTTCATTCTCTCTCTTTCATTTTTCCTTCTCACAATTGCCTTTCTCTAATTTATCTGTCCCCTTCCTTCCCCTTCCTTCCCTCCCTCACTTCTCTCCTATTACCCTTCATCCAATCACCTGTCTCTATTTTTTTCCTTCATTCCCTTCTCTCCTCTATCTTCTTCCCTCCTTCGTAATTTTCATTTCCTTTCTTTTTTGCACTAACTTTTTATCTCATTTTTCCTTCGCCTGTCTTCTTCTCCCTTTCTTTATTTCTCTTCTTCATCTCTTCTCTTTCTCTACTCCATTTTCTGTTGTCTCTATCTATCCCATCTTTTTTTCATTTTCTTCTCCTTTCCTCTCTTCTTTCCTTCACTTCTCTCCTACTTCTCTTCCTCTTTTTTCCCTACCTCCTACACCATTCTCATTTCCTTCCCTCATTTCCATCTCTCCTTCACTACCTTCCTTCTATCTCTTCCCCTCTTCATCTCTACCATCACACTTTTTCCCTCCTTCCCTCCCTCCTTCCCTCCCGCCTTCCCTTTCCCTCCCGACACGTCTCGCTAATGGCGGGAACAAAGGCTTTTATTTTGATGGCGCTGCGAGAATTATCAGTCTTATTTAGCCTGTAAAGAACGTAATTGGCAGGGACACGCACGATTGGTTTCGAAGCTTCACTTGCAAAGAGTCGAGCCGAGTTGAGTTGAGGTTCGGGAAGGTGAACTTTGAATGTGTTTTTTTCTTTTTTTTTTTTTTTTTTTTGTCCTTTGGAAGTCTTGATCTTTCGTAATGAAGTTAATTTTTATGTACGATTTTCTTATCTTTATTTTTTTTTTTTTGCTTGGTTTTGTGGGTTGCTAATAAGTGCATTGATTTTAGATTTTTTCATTCTCTCTCTCTCTCTCTCTCTCTCTCTCTCTCTCTCTCTCTCTCTCTCTCTCTCTCTCTCTCTCTCTCTCTCTCTCTCTCTCATCAATGAAAACTCTAAAGCGAACGAAAAAATTACCCACGTCAGCTTTGAGAGAGAGAGAGAGAGAGAGAGAGAGAGAGAGAGAGAGAGAGAGAGAGAGAGAGAGAGAGAGAGAGAGAGAGAGAGAGAGAGAGAGAGTTCACTCCCATTGTTTTTTCTCCTGCAATCTTGGCCTAGTTAGTTTCACGTTACTGTAATTAAAGTAAAAATATAATCCTAGGAAAACTCGGGGTAATTTCTAGCTGAAAATTATACTTGTTTGCGAAGCTTGAAGTGCAGAAGGTTAGGGGAGGAAAAACTGCAGCCGGAAAATCATCGTAGTTGGGAAAAAAAAATTACTTAACATCTCCCTGGTATATATATATAAAAAAAAAAAAAAAAAGGACATATATATATATATATATATATATATATATATATATATATATAAAGGAAATTTTAGGAAGGTTAGTTGGGGAAGAAGAAAAAAAAAACAGCATTTTGAAAGGTTAATAAGGGGAACGGAAACAGCAGTCAGGAAATCATTGAAGTTTGAAGAAATAATATATAAATAAATAAATAAATGCCTCAATTTCCCTGTTATGGAAAAGAAAAGTAAATCGGGAGGAAAGTTTTGGAAGTATCTTGTGGAAAAGTGGTGTTGCGGATGCCATAGTCGGAAAAAAAAGTGCTTGAAATCTTTTGTTCTAGAAAATGAGATGAAGATTTAATACGCAAGGGGAAAATTTGAAGTTTTAGACACAGAACAATCAGAAAATCACCAGAATTGCTTTAAATCTCCCGTTATGGAAGGAAAAAAGATGAAAATTCAATACGTGAGGCAAAAAATAATGATTCCCGAGAAAAAACTCAGGAAATAAAAAAAAACATCAAAACATCTCATTATAAAATTTAAATAGCCAGTTTTCTGACCCGGAAGTAGAAAAGTAATCATGAACCAAATAAATAAATAAATAAATAAATAAATAAATAAATAAATGCTAAAGAAAATGGACATGAAGAGAGAGCAAGAGCAAAAATAAAAAAAATAGAATGTAAAGAAAGGAAAACGTGTGTTGAAGGAGAGTAAAAATCAGGATAGGAGGAAATATGAAAATAGCGGGAGAGAAAAGTGGGAAGGAGGAGGAGGAGAAAGAAGAGGAAGAGGAGGAGGAGGAGAAAGAAGAGGAAGAGGAGGAGGAGGAGGAGGAGGAGGAGGAGGACGCCATATTAATAGACAATTTACCTTCAGTACACAAGGCGGAATTAGTGGCCGGGAAAATACTGGAGCTGCCTAGTGCTTAGTGGCGATAACACACACACACACACACACACACACACACACACACACACACACACACACACACACACACACAGGTGGTTATCACAGCAATATTCTTCAGGTAACCACTCGTCACACACACACACACACACACACACACACACACCAGAGAGAGAGAGAGAGAGAGAGAGAGAGAGAGAGAGAGAGAGAGAGAGAGAGAGAGAGAGAGAGAGAGAGAGAGAGAGAGAGCCTTGAAATAGTAGTGTCATATAAAGAGAAGCACCTCCTCCTCCTCCTCCTCCTCCTCCTCCTCCTCCTCCTCCTCCTCCTCCTCCTCCTCCTCCTCCTCCTCCTCCTCCTCCTCCTCCTCCTCCTCCTCCTCATCGTGTTACAGCGTGATGTTTGAGTCTTCGTCGGGAGAAAAAAATAAAACTTTCATGGGCAGGGACGTCGTGCGTCAGTGCCTCTTGAAGGTGCAAATGCCAAGGGGGAAGAGCCTCGTGGTCTCTCTCCTGAAGGCGCCGCACACATTTCCCCCGCAGGAGCAGCACGCCCTTGGCACTGCAGCTGACGTGAGCGAGGAGAGGAAGGGAGGAAGGGTGAGAGAAAGGAAATACTGCGCCCATCTCGCAGGAACATGAAGGAGAAAAGAAAAGACTGGGGAAAGAAAGGAAAAGGGGAGTAAGAGAGATTTTTGCGTGAGGGGAGGAAGGACAGGGGAGAGTAAAGGAAGGAGGGAGGAAAACATTGGTAACTACGAAGGAAGGAAGGAGGGAAGGAAAGAAGCACTTTAGGCAACTCTGAGGAACAAAGAGGAAGAATAAGAGGAAACAAAAAAAGGAGTAACGAAGGAAGGAAACCACATTTTGGAAGGCTCGGAGAAGAGAACAAGGAGGGAAAAAAGGAAGGAAGGAAGGAAGGAAAGAAGGAAGCAAGGAAGGTTTGGACATCTGGAAGAAGCGAGGAATGAAAAAGCCAAGGTGTGTGTTTCCTCAGAAGGCGCCCTCATAACTCCAGTATTAGGAAAAGGATGCCTCATACTGCAGACTCGTACGGTGCCTCATACCCCACACACACACACACACACACACACACACACACACACACACACACACACACACCTGATGAAATTCTACTCCAGCGATGTATAAAGTTAATGAATACAGATGTTCTTTTTTTTTTTTTGTTATTTTTATTATTTTATTTCGATTCTTTTCATTTCAGGGTAATTCAATCCAATCGGGCGTTTTTGTTACTGTTATGGAGAAAGTTTCGTGTTAAATTACCTTCTGTGTGTTTTGTGGGATCGTTTTTGTTGCAGGATTCCGCCCAAAAAAGATTCGATTTCAGGTGAAGAGGATGATATGAAATTAATTAGAGAGAGAGAGAGAGAGAGAGAGAGAGAGAGAGAGAGAGAGAGAGAGAGAGAGAGAGAGAGAGAGAGAGAGAGAGAGTCGTCCTCGAGTCTTAGTAATGGAGAACACGAGGGAAATTACTATCACTTAATTAATTAATCTGTACCTTGTTCGTACCTGACACTGGCGGTGATGGTGGTGGTGATGGTGGTGATGTTGGTGGTTGGTGGCTGCGGTGGGACCCTCACCATCACCACCATTGTAAGATATTAAGCTCTATTATCTCTCTCTCTCTCTCTCTCTCTCTCTCTCTCTCTCTCTCTCTCTCTCTCTCTCTCTCTCTCTCTCTCTCTCTCTCTGCTGGTTTGTAGGATCAAAGGATTCCTACAGATCCTGCCTGAGTCCTCGGGGATCCTCGCCTCCTCCAGGAACTCTTAATTGAAGGCGCCGAATTTTTCATCGTATCTTTAATTTTTTCCTCTCACTTCCTTGGTTTATTTTTAGCTTCGGCGTCCACAGTTGGGGTAATAGAAGCGGTTCCCACGAGTACGTAGGTCTTGGCAAACTTGATTCCATTTCCGTAAATATATGAATAATGAACGTTTTCTTCATGACCCCTCTCTTTTTTCTCCACCTCAATCTCGTTCACTACAAAAAAAAACTTCAATTAATCCCTAATATTAGAGAGAGAAAGAGAAAGATCATTAAAAATCTATTTCTCCCATACATCTATACATCATTACTGACTAGACAACCTTCAACACACAGTTCGGCTGCCAGACGGACGATAAGACTAACAGAGACCTTAAGATATCTATTACCACCCTTGTGACAGCTGACAGGAAGGAGTCTCCCCCAGTAAGACCTGTATTGGAGTCTAGTTCACCTTCATCACCCAGCAGCGGTTTTCTTCCGGGTTAGGGCGTCTCACCTGTCTCATTAAGCGCTTACCTGGGGCTGTACAGAACTAGGTAACTATAGAAGGTCTGGAGAAGAATGGAAGCCTTACGTAAATGGGCAGGGCAGGTGATTCCTTGAACTGGTTGAGTGACTGACCGTCTGACTAACTAAGCGACTGAGGTGCTGGCTAACTGACCGACTGAATGACTGACTGACTGACTGACTGACTGACTGACTGACTGACTGACTAGCCAACTAACTAACTAACCAATTAACTAACGAATTAGCTGAGTGACTGAGGGACTGACTGGCTAACAAACATATGGCTAACTAACTGACTGAGTGAATACAGAGAGACTTGCCGACTGGTTAATTAAATAACTAAATAACTAACAGTGATTTAGAGGCTAACTGACCAACTATGTAAAAGAGTCTAGAGAATTGATTTATTTTTTTTCTCTCTCCTTCTTCTCCTGAGGGTGAGTTGGTCTGCTGTTGGAAGCCACGCAAATGTCCAAAGATTGTGTTCTTTTGAGTTCATTGTCCGCCACTTCTCCCCAACAGCCTCTGATGTCCGCTTATCCCCCCGCCACTGATAACAGGGGAAGTTTCCTCCGTGTTAGGAAAATTTCAAGTCTCTCTCTCTCTCTCTCTCTCTCTCTCTCTCTCTCTCTCTCTCTCTCTCTCTGACGGTAGTAATTACAGCAGAGATAAGCTTCAAGTGTCCTACCGTTGCTGCATACTCCTCACAACACACACGTACACACACCACCCAGCCCCCCTCACCGCTCCCCCTCCCAGACCCCATGAGCAGCAAGCGGGCGGGCGAGCTAGCGACGCAAATGAACTCTTATCAGAAGGAACAACTCATATTGCCCGGGAAACTGCGGCGAGTGACCGTCCGGAGTGTGCAGGCCCGTCCAACAGCACCCAGCCAGCGCGTGCCTCCCTCCACCTCCCTCCACCACCACCCAGCGCACACAGGCTTTGAGGGACAAGTATTAGCAAACATCTGGACGTGTCCCTCGCGAGCTGGCGGCCCCACTATGCACTTCCCTCCTCCCCGGGACACCTTCATGAGTGTATAACATTTGCATGGTCCCCTCACATTAGCTGGCTGGGCGTCGGGGAAGAGAGAGGGAGAGGAGGACGGGGACAGAAGGAGGTGTCGTTGGGGATGGACGGGCGCTGCTACTCTGTGTGTGTGTGTGTGTGTGTGTGTGTGTGTGTGTGATAAGGAAGTGTAGAGTTTTGTTTTTTTCTAATACGTAATGTATTTGTGTATAAGTAAATGATTTTGCAGCTTCCCTTCAGAGAGAGAGAGAGAGAGAGAGAGAGAGAGAGAGAGAGAGAGAGAGAGAGAGAGAGAGAGAGAGAGAGAGAGAGACAGGGAACAAAGTCATTTCCATATTGTTGAGTCCAAAAGGAGAGACGTAGGCAAGGTCGAACTATGAAAGAGAGAGAGAGAGAGAGAGAGAGAGAGAGAGAGAGAGAGAGAGAGAGAGAGAGAGAGAGAGAGAGAGAGAGAGAGAGAGGTCAAGGCAAGGTCACGGCCCCCTGATGACCACTGGATACGCAGGAGAGATTAAACTGTGTAAATCTAAGCGTGGCTGGCAGCGGCGTGGACAGCAAAGGTGGTGGTGGTGGTGGTGGTGGTGGTAGGCTAGGAGTAATGGTGATGGTGGCGGCGAGGCGGAGGAAGAGGAACAAGAGGAAGAGAAAAAGGTAGTGGTTGGTGATGGTGACTACATATATTGCAAAAGGAAGGGAAGGGTGTGTTCCAGTGATGGTGGTTGTTGTTATAGTGATGGTGAATGAATGTGATAGTTACAGTTGTGGTGGCGATGGTGGTTGTCAGTGGAAAGGTACAGAGAGAGAAAGAGATAGAGAGAGGCCTCCTTCAGTGACAGGTAATACCATACAACCATACTTAAAATCACAGTCTGGATGGTTTTACTCTCTAATTATCTACATACTGCCAGTGACCATCCAGCTACACAAGGTTGAGTTCTCGGCGCGATATAAATAAACAGAGAAAGGTCCCGCAGTGTAAGTCTTCAGTGTTTTCTCGACGATGATGCAAGGACGGATTATCCTCAGCGCTAGGAAGTGGTGCGGCGTGGGAGGCACAGAGGCACGCAGGCTGGCAGGCAGGCAAGCAGGCAGGCAGGGAGGCAGCACGGTAAAAAATGAATGTGCGGTAGAAGATGAGAGGGAGAGAGGAGTGTTGCTGTAGGGTAACTATGAAAGCTGAAATATAGAAGTTTGTTCGACTATTCCCAGTGGTGTTGTACTACTACTATCACCCCCACAATTACTACTACTGCTGCTGCTACTACTGCTACTACAATTACTAACGCCACTTTTCTAGCTGTAATAATAATGATGATAATAATAATAGTAGTAGTAGCATTAGTAATATACCACCACCACCTCCACCTCCACCACCACCACCACCACCACCACCACCACCACCAGCGTAATATCAGGCAGCCTCTCAGCCTTGCAGGACACTAACGGCTGGGGCCCGCGAGCCTCCTGCCCAGACACCAGCCGCTGCTCTTCTGCTGCTAACTACTACTACTACTACTACTACTACTACTACTTGATAAAATTACCGAATACTAAGCGTTTTTCTCTCAAGGACAAGCGTGGGAATTTTTTATTATTGATTGAGAAATAATACGTTTTTTCTATTTAGATAAATGCAATTCGAAACTTTTTTATCATTTATTTTCATGGCAACTGATCGCCGCTCGGAACGTTTTTCAGCTTGTATCTAGTCGCAATTCCAAACGTTTTTTTTTTTTTTTTTCTCCTCTTAGTTTTCTGTCTTGTCTACTGATCGCGCCCAGGAACGTTTTTCGGCTCAGATTGTCGGAGTTCAGAACGTTTTTTTCAACTTGAAGTGATTGTAATTCCTAACGTTTTATTTCATGCCAGCTGATGGCGACTTGCAACGTTTTTCAGCTCAGTCGTAGTTTAGAACGTTTTTTCAACTTAAAGTGATAATTCGCCACTTTTCTTTTTTTTTTTTATGCTGGCTAACGCGACTCGCAACGTTTTTTTCAACTTAGATGAAAGCAAAGCGGGAGTTTTTTTCCGTTTTTTTTATTTTCTTTCTTTATTTATTTATTTATTTTTTTCATGGGGATGTGGTGACGCAGCGGCTCACCGAATCGCCGCCGGGCCGCTGCGTCACGGCGCGGTCAGCTGCAGGCGGGCAGTGTGCTAATGAATTAAGTGGAAGCCAAACGCTTTTTTGCTGAGCCGCCGAAATATGTGGACGTTGAACTGCTGCTGTTGCCTTTTATTTCCGGCTGTGCAGTTTACTTTTTTTTTTTTTTCTTTCTTTTTTCCTCTCCTTTTTTTATTTTTTTTTATTTTCATCTATTAGGTTTTGTTTGAGTACTTTTTTATTTTATTTTTTTGGGGGGTCTTATATTTCTGGCTGTGGAATTTCTGCGTTTCTTTCTTTTTTTATTGATTTTTTTTTACTTTTTTCTTCTATTTTTTTTTATCTATATAGTTTGATTACTTTTTTCATTTTTTTATATCATTTCTGGCTGTGGAATTTCTGCTTTTCTTTCTTTTTATTGAGTGTTTTTTCCCTTTTTTTTCTCTTATTTTCTATTTAGTTCGATTACTTTTTTTTCATTTTTTTATATCTACAGAATTTATGCTCTTCTCCGTTTTACTTATTCAGTGTCCAATGTATGTTTTTTTTTCTTTAATTTACCTTCTTTCAAATATATTTATTTATTTCTTACCTCCTTTTTTTTTAATGTTTTCTTTTTTTATCACTATTCTGCTCCGTTTTATTCCTTGTTTCCAGTATTTATCGTTCACTCTTTTCATATTTCTCTCGTATTGCTCAATGTCACGATGCAAGATTTGATTTCTGCCTTAATCTTTTACATTGTTTTATGTTATTTTCGTGTTATTGTATTTACCCTTTATTCTCAGTTACTATTTTCTATTTATTTTTATGTTTCATGTTTGTTCTTCAGCGTCACAATGTAAGTTTTCTGTCCGTGTTATTTTTTTTTTTTAGCCTCGCTTTTTTTTTATATCATTCACTCGTTTTATTTTACTTTTTGTTTCGTTTTCTATTCGTTTCATGTCATCCTACTGTCATGTGCACATTTTCTCGTTCGTTTTATTCTTTTTCGTGTGCTTTCTGTTTCTATCGTTCATTTATCTCTGCCTCTGCCTAACTACGTTCAAGGTTCCGCCTCTCTGTCTTTACTGTCCGCCACGAAAAGAAGGGGATGGGAAATATAAAGGAAAATCGTAATATGCTTTGATTCTTTTTTTAAGTAACCGTAATTTTTATATATGTTATTTACAGTTTGCATAGATTTATAAACGTTACATTTTTTTTCGTTTTTTTCATATTTTTTTTCTCTTTCGTTTAAACTTTCATGATAAAAAAGTAAAGTTGTATATTTTTTTATCGTTTTCCTGTATTATTAAACTCACTTTTTCGTCTGCCTTATTTTTTCTTGTTCTTCTCTCTCTCTCTCTCTCTCTCTCTCTCTCTCTCTCTCTCTCTCTCTCTCTCTCTCTCTCTCTCTCTCTCTCTCTCTCTCTCTCTCTCTCTCTCTCTCTCTCTCTCTTTACGTTCATTCAGCTTACCGGCTCTTCATCTTTAGTCAACGTAACGTAAAATAAAAAAAAAGAACAAAGAAAACTGAAAGAAAAATAGTTATTCTCAATATTTCACTTAGTTTAATTTCATCTCATCTCTGTTTCTTGCGGATTTAATTAACTTCTCGATACAAAATCTTTACTCTCTCTCTCTCTCTCTCTCTCTCTCTCTCTCTCTCTCTCTCTCTCTCTCTCTCTCTCTCTCTCTCTCTCTCTCTCTTAGATAAAGAAAAGTACCAGCAGTTACGTTTAGTTTTCAAGAATATTAATGTAGAGAGACGCGGTGCTGTCAGTGATAACCAGAATTAATCGCAGAAGAGATAGATTTGATAGTGAACATAATTCTCTCTCTTCTCTTTGGCTTATTGTTTTATTTCCCTTATCACTGAAGAAAAAAAAAGTAGTTTGTAATGTATCGCAGAGAGAGAGAGAGAGAGAGAGAGAGAGAGAGAGAGAGAGAGAGAGAGAGAGAGAGAGAGAGAGAGAGAGAGAGAGAGAGAGATGAATAATTGAGACTTTTCGTTCGTTCGTTTTTATTTCATTTTTTTTAACTTTTTTTTTTTTCGTCAACTGCGTGTATCAGTCTGGATTTCCCGTGTGTGTGTGTGTGTGTGTGTGTGTGTGTGTGTGTGTGTGTGTGTGTGTGTGTGTGTATGTGTGCGCGCGTTTTCTGTTCATTATCGGCAGCTTCACCAACAGGAATCTTCGACGTTTTCGTTTTTCTTGTGTGACGTGAAGCGAAATGAGCCGCGCCGAGGAGGAGGTGGAGGAGGAGGAGGAGGAGGAAGATTAGGAGGAAGTAGTGGGGCTTTTTGTTGGCGATAGTACTCTCTCTCTCTCTCTCTCTCTCTCTCTCTCTCTCTCTCTCTCTCTCTCTCTCTCTCTCTCTCTCTCTCTCTCTCTCTCATTCACTCTTCCCTATTCTTTCCTCTCCTTCACTTCTCCTGTTCCTTCTGATCTTTTCCCCCTCCTCTTCGCCAAGTCATTCATTTTCATTACATTCTTCCCTCCTATTACTCCTCCCTTGTGTTCCCTTCTTTTCCCCTCCCATTTGCCCATCCCCTCTTCCGTAATTTTTCCTCTCGTTCCATATACTATCCGTAAACCTTCCATTTTCCCTTCCTATCTGTTCTTTTCCCTCCTCCATCTTTCCCAGTACATCTCCTCCCTGTCCTCCTCCCTGCCTACCACTCCCCGTCTCCCTGTATCTCCCTTGCCTGGCTTCTGGACTCCAAACCTCCGCTTCAACTCAATTCCATAATGGGTTCTTGGTTTCTTTTCGCCGAGACGGAAAAGAATACGCAGGAAGGCAGATATACGAGCTTGCCGGAGTATTAGTTTTAGCCCGACTAGCAGGAACGAACCGGGCAAGGAAACTACCAGGCAATGCTGCAGCTAAGCGATGGGTAGCAGAGAGAGAGAGAGCAAGGGAACAGCAAGGGAAGAGCGAGTTGTACCTCCCCCATTTCCAACTCAATGGTATATAAAGGGATTTCGATTCTACGGAGGTGGCGGTTGTGTCTGGCCATTACTTGCCTACACGATACTTATCAGGGTATTAAGGCTCATTTCAGGATCATCTGTGCATGGCGGGGCGCTCGTAAAGAGGAGGGAATTGTATTTATGCGACGCGTCCCAAGGCTATGAGGTGGCGGGGCGGAGGGGGAAGAAAGCAGACGGGAGGGAGGGTCGTGGGATTAACCTTCCCTGGGTTACGGAGACAGAGGGAGACAGGGAGAGGGAAAGGGAAAGGGACAGTGGTAGGTTGTATATCTTAGTGGCAGCGGCAACAACGGTAGTAAAGACGTGACCACAGCTACGAGTGTCCTGCGGGGGGCGTGGCGGCTCACTGACAGCCAGACTCGGCGGGCACAATGGGAGGGTCCGGGCACAGACTGGATAATGGTTACCTGCCCGCCCTCTCTCCGCCGTGGGAAGGTCGCCGCCAGGTATTGGATGGTATTTTGAAACTCTTCCGCGCCGCATCTCTCCACTACATTCAAAAGGCTGTAGCTGAAGTGACGCGGGTTTCTAAGGTCGTTTTTATAGTTCTAGTAACATATTGACATGATTTTGCATTATTAACTGGGGAAACACGCTTGAGAACCCGGCTAGTCATCTCTGTGGCCTTGGAGAGTGAGAGAGTGGTGAGAGAGAGAGAAAGCGATGCATTTCAGAACACTACTCATTCATGTTTAGAAGCCAAATAGCATACTCTAGCTCACTTTCACTGTCATTAGCATTAGTTCCCCAATCTTAAGACCTCAAAACCCACAGTCACCTTATAAAACTTCTAATATTAGAGAGATTGAAGGAAAACGCTAATGTAGGAGTCAGTGTGTCAGGTTCCTCTATTCTGACCGCAAGTACCAGGTGGGCGAGAGGTCGGGAAGGCAACCAAGCCACCCAGGGAGAGCTTTACACGGCGCGAGAGTAACAATATTGTACCAGAGGGGACTGTTGGGTGTTGAAATTAACCTTATATAGAGGAGGCTGTTCCCTTCCTTCCTCCTTCCCTTCCTCCTCCTCCTCCCCGTGTGCTGATTAGACACGGGGCTGGTGCGCACGCTACATGGACTTGAAGTGTATTGATCTTGGTGCGCATGTGTGTGTTGTTTGTTACGAAATGAGAGTGTAAATTGGAGTAGATGATATTGTATTTACTCCGTTTAACCCGTGTTGGTGCTTGAGTGTTGCAGTGAGGTGATAAATAGTATTGATCTTCGTGTATGTGTGCGTGTGTGTGTTATGATTGAGGACAGAATATTTTACTTACTCAAACCGTATTAGTTATTAAATGTTACGAGACGATAAACAGCATTGATTCTGGTGATGTGTGTCATGTATTCTGCAAGGGAAGTGTAGAGCAGTGTAGGAAGTATCTCGCTCTGTTAAATCAGTGTTAGTGATTAAACGCACAGAGATGATAAACAGTATTGATTCTGGTGATGCGTATTGTGTGCTATGAAGGAGAAGCATAAAATAATGTTAAAAATATGTCACTGCTTATCCCGTATCAGTGATTAGGCTGAAAGGAACAGGTATACAGGAAATACATATATAAACACCTTGGAATATAAACCGTACGACATTATTAGCTTACATTATACTTTTTCATGACTATAAATACATAAAGCCTATTGTAGTGACACCAGCTTCATATCAATAGCTCCACAACAATACGGCTGAGAATAACACCAACACAGGGACGTGAATAGGAAGTTAAGTGAAAAAGTAACCCAGACAATAGTGTATCGTTTACCAACATAAAATTCCCCCTTGAATAATGATAAAGAAAGGGAGAAAAATAGACCGACGTTATAGCGAGGGGAGATTGTAACAGAAATAGAGAAAGGTGAGTGATAGAGACAGGTAAGTAGGCAGATATAGTTACTTAAGTCGATTAGCTGCGTCACGGTAGATAGAACTCAGCTCACCAACGCACCCATCCACCCATCCACTCACTCACCCATCCACCCACGCATCCACGCACCACTTCACCCACTGTTTTGCTATATCGACACTATCAAACCCGACACGTGAAGATCTATGATGGAATGATATCACCTCGCACTCGTCACAATAAATACGACAGCATGAACAGAACATAATACATTTCACCGCGAGAACAGACTCGGTCACGCGTTACCGGACACAACGAACACAGACACTGGTAAGCTGCTTAATACCGGTCATTATTCCTGTGGGCGTGAGTGAGGAGGAAAGATGCACTTGAGATGCCAATAAATCAATTTGTCCCAGCCCAGTTTTTACGCTTGCTGGGAGGACTTCAGTAAAACGCGATCCCCAAGCAGCGTGTGCCGCCGCGATGGAAGATCGGGGTTCGCTGACTGTAATAAGGTACGAGTAGAGAAGAAAGGGAAGGTAGACGATGGAAATATAAAGTGAAAGAAGTACAAAGGAAAGTAAAGCTTCCTTAAGGACAGATAAAGGAAAGAGAAAAAAAAAGTAGAAGGTAATGATAGAAAAATGAAACGTGATTAGATACAAGTAGAAAATAAAGGTAGAAAAAGACAGGTAGACAGAAGTAAAGCCAGTTTAGATACAAATGAAGAATAAAGGCGGCCAAAGAGACAGGTAGAGAGAGAGAAGTAAGCTTGATTAGGTGCAGGTAGAGTCATCCAGGTGGGCGGCAGGGGTAGGAAGGCAATATAAGGGCGCCATTCTACCCCACCAGAGACTCGTTCCCCGCCAGACAGGCCAGCGAGTTCCCATTACAAGTCCCGAACACCACAAGGTAATGATGTTGTTGCTGGGGTTTAATTGCACTCCTGGGAACCTCAGAGGACTTGTAACCCATTGTGTTGTCACCTTCCCCTCCCCTGAGAGAGAGAGAGAGAGAGAGAGAGAGGGGAGAAGGGGTGGAGAGGGAGAGGGGGAGAGAGAGGCCTCCAAGAAGTGGTGCGTAAAAGCGACAATGGAAATCTTTAGTGGTACAGCCTTTCGAACAAACACACACACACACACACACACACACACACACACACACACACACACACACACACACAATGGGCCGATCTCCCCTGCCATCAATAACACCGCCTACCCGCTCCACTATTTCCACAAAAGATTCCTCAACAAATTCAAGAGTTTCCCCCAAAAGTTCATAGTTCCTCGCGCACTGCCAGCCCCCTCACCCCTCCCAAGCCCAGACCACCCCAGCCCTCCGTAACCCAGCCCAGCGTAGCCCTCCTCAGTCCAGCCCATCCCTCCCCAGCCCACCCCAGCCAAGCCCAGCCCACCCTACCCTTTTCTCTTTCCTTCCACGCCGCTGCCTGCCTGGCCTAACCTTGCTATCTTCTCCTGCGGGCCTAACCTAGCTCAACTTTTAAACGTAACAAAACGTAACGTAACCTAATGTAACCTAAGCTAACCTAACCAAATCTAACTTAACTAACGTAATTAACCAAACCTAACTTAACGACCTAACTTATCGTGAAATAACATAAGAAAAATTTTCCAGACCTAAAATACATGAAAACAAAAAAAAAATAACAAGGTGACATAACGTTAGGCGAACAGAACTGAACTTAGAAACTAACCTAACTTAAAATAACCTAACCTAACCTAACTTGGCCAAACCTAACCTCATCTCCGCCTCATTACTACCAGAACTGAACTGAAGTTATAATTGTGAAGCTTCATTATTTTGTTTAGAGAAGGCTTATCGTCTCTACTACCTCTCTCTCTCTCTCTCTCTCTCTCTCTCTCTCTCTCTCTCGGGTTGGGTCGGACTAGCAGTTAATGGTTCGTTCAAGTTAATGGTTGGTTCGATTCACGGCTTCGTTTCCTCGCCCGCCTTCATCTGATAGACAAGGAAGGAAGGCCTCTCTCTCTCTCTCTCTCTCTCTCTCTCTCTCTCTCTCATTTTTTTTATTTTCACTTTCCCTTGGTCTTTCTCCGTCACTTTCTCTCTCTCTCTCTCTCTCTCTCTCTCTCTCTCTCTCTCTCTCTCTCTCTGGAAAGTCTGTTAGAATGTCTAATAATTTCGTAATATAATTTTACTATCCTCCTCCTCCTCCTCCTCCTCCTCCTCCTCCTCCTCCTCCTCCTCCTCCTCCTCCTTGCCACTATCAGTACTTTCAATTAGAGTAACAATAATTCACAAATTCTACTACTCTTTCACCCACACCTGTAATCCTCCTCCTCTTCCTCTTCCTCCTCCTCCTCCTCCTCTTCTTCCTCCTCCTCTTCCTCTTCCGACGTAAATTCCCACCAGACGTTCATTTATTCGGACGAGTAACGAGTGCAGGTTCGAAGCGGCCGTCTGACACTCCTAATGAAGCTCCGATCACTGCCTCGTTTGTCTCCCGTAACAGTGAGTCCTTTTTGTGAAGCAGTGGTGATTATTTCTTCCTCCCTGACTCCGATTTGTTGCTAATTCCACGTAAAATTGATGATCTGGGCCTTACTTCTGGGTCTAATGCTGCTGTTGTTACTACTACTACTACTACTACTACTACTACTACTACTACTACTACTGGTGCCATAATGATGCGTCCTTTGTGTGAAGTTGGAGTGATTGTTTCTCCTTCCCTGACTCGTTTTGTTGTTAATTTTACGTAAAATTCATGATTTACTACTACTGCTACCACCACCACCACCACCATCACCACCATCACCACTATCACCATCACTACTACTACTACTACTACTACTACTACTACGGTCATTGTTCCCAGTTTCATTCTAATTTCCATTGGAGTCGATAAATTAATTTGTCATTCTCGCTAATGCGCCGAAAAAGAATCTGTATTATTATTGTTATTTTTTTTTTTTTTAATAATGGTGGACGTAAATGGCGCAAAATGAATATTAGCACGGGACATCTAACTCCATTATCTGATATAATAGCCGACCTGGTGCGCGGCCTGCTGCTATTTGCGCCTTGCTATTACTAAGGCCATTATTGGTGCTATTTTTTGTGTTATTGTTATTGTTGTTGGTGATGTTGTAGTTGTTGTTATATTTCATCATACTGCTCCTGCCTCTACTACTACTACTACTACTACTACTACACGAAACCAGCTGAAGAAAACGATTACTTTATCCCCATCATCACCATCACCGCCATCACCATCACCGTTATCATCATCAGGAGGGAAGGAACGTGAGGTGCAGATGTGAATTAATTATGAATCATGAGGTGTGAAAAAACTATGGTGTGAATGGTGCTGGGATTAATAGCCAGGATACAAAGACTTACGTAAACCATGGGAGGAGGGAGGGGAGAGGGAAGGGTGGTGGGAGAGAGAGAGAGAGAGATGGAGGGGAGGGGAGGAAGGTGGGGGAGATAAGGAAGACAGGGAGGGATGGAAAAAATAATAATTGCATCTTATTTTCTCTCTTGGTTTGGAAATGATAAAAATATTGGTAGTAATTATAATGACAGTAAGAAGAGAAGAAGAGGAAGAGGAAGAAGAAGAAGAAGAAGAAGAAGAAGAAGAAGAAATATGAACAAATGAGAATAATACATAAACATATCAATAATCTATCAGCTTCTCCTCCTCCTCCTCCTCCTCCTCCTCCTCCATCGCATCTTTGACAGAACCACTTCTCTTCTATCCCTTCCCTTCCTTCTTCCCTCCCATCCCTCCTCTACCTCCTCTTCCTCCTCCTCCTCCTCTCTCCTTCATTACCTCCTCTCTCCTCACCTTCCGTCTTTCCTTCCTCTCTCTCCTTCACCATTTATTCCTCCCGTTTTCTCTCTCCAAGTCCCCAATTCTTCTTTTCTCTCTTTTGTCTTTCCTTCGTCCTGTCTTTCTCATTCTCACCTTTCTCTTCTCCCTCCTCTTGTGTTTTTTTTCAGTCCTCCTTACTTCCTTCCTTTCTTCCTTTCTTTTATCTGTCTTCCGCTTCCTATCTTCCTCCGTTTCTCTCTCTTCCTCCTCAATTTCTTCCTAACTTTATTATCTGCTTGCTTCTTCTTTCCTCTTTCCTGTTCTTATCTTTAATTCTTTCTCTCCTTTCGTCTATTCTATCCTTTCTCGCCTCTTCTCTCTTTCTCTTTCTGTTTCTCTTATTTTCTTCTTTAGCATCACTTTCTTCCTCTCCTTATGTCCTTTCCTATTCTCCTTCCCTTCTTTCAAACTCTTGACCTTCTTTATCATTACCTCTTTATTCCTCTCGTCTTCCTTTCTTCCTTCTCCTTCTTTCTCTTTTCGTTATTTGTTTGTCTATCGTCACTTTTTCATCATTTTCGTTTTTTTTCTCTCTCTTTTTCATTTCCGTGTTAGTTTCTGGTGTTTTTTTTTTCTGTTTATTTCATTTTTTTTTTTTTTTTTCGTTCGTTCTGTAAAGGATTGACTGACTTCGAGAAATAGAGACGTCTTTTGAGAGAGAAAAGTCCGGAAGTTTTGTTATTGTTGGGTACTTGTGTGTGTGTGTGTGTGTGTGTGTGTGTGTGTGTGTGTGAGGGGAAAGTTGGCTGTGCTCTCTCTCTCTCTCTCTCTCTCTCTCTCTCTCTCTCTCTCTCTCTCTCTCTCTCTCTCTCTACAAATACAAATTCACTCATATAACTGTAATTCACACACACACACACACACACACACACACACACACACACACACACACACACACAATCACCCTGTCGTGTCCTCTGTCAGTCATGGAAGTTTGCATTTTGTTGAACATAATGGAAATCTGATGACGTGTATGAGGAGAATAAATCAGGTGACATCACAAAGGTTAATGGGATCAGGTGTGCAGGGGAACAGGTGAGGAAGAGTGAGAGGGAGAGGCGAGAGTTTGATGTCTGTGTGAAGAGGAGAGTGACAGTGAAAGAAAGGAAGGAAAGGTGGAATAGGAAGAAAAGAAGTAGGATAGAGGGAAAAAGAAGGGAAAGAAGATTTAATAATGGAGGAAAAGAGGAATAGAAAAGGAAGAGTGAAAGAGTGAAACGTGCAATGAAGGGATTAATGGAGAGAGAGAGAGAGAGAGAGAGAGAGAGAGAGAGAGAGAGAGAGAGAGAGAGAGAGAGAGAGAGAGAGAGAGAAACAAGCGAGTAACACAGAATTATAGGCTTGGAGTTTCACAACACACACACACACACACACACACACACACACACACACACAGGACGTGAACCAACGAACCCCTTTATCCTTGCAATCATTCCCCCCTCACTCCTCTCCCTCTCTCCTCTCCCTCTCTCTCTCTCTCTCCCCTCTCCCTCTCCCCTCCCCTCACCCCATCATCACCCCTCTCCTTCTTCCCTTCCCTGTTTATCAGTTTCCATTTGTGTGATCATGTCTCTCTCTCTCTCTCTCTCTCTCTCTCTCTCTCTCTCTCTCTCTCTCTCTCTCTCTCTCTCTCTCTCTCTCTCTCAGTTTCATCATCCTGGCTTCTTTCCTCTCCTCCCTCTTTTTCCCACCTTTTCTCCTTGCTCACCCTTTCCTTCCACTCATCACCCTACCTCCTCCTCCTCCTCCTCGTCTTCCTCCTCCTCCCTCAAGTGGCGAAGGGAGAGAATTTTTATCCATCTCCTTTTCCTCAATTCTTTCTTGACTTAAATCTCCAAAGCACTTCCCTAAACTCCCTTCCACCTCTGAGAAGCCTTCCACCTCACAGCATCCACTACAGTCCACCCTAATCCTGCTCCACCACGCCTCCGCCCTCTGCAGCGTGTTGTATTGGTTCGGGTGCGGTTAGGTTAGGTTAGGTTGGGTTAGCTAAGGGCAAAACTGACATTTATGCAAAGTGGAAGGGGGAGAGAAAAAGCAACACACACATATACGACTATGAAAAATCCATGAAAGGGGGAGTTTTTTTTTTTTTGTGGGTTTTCAAAGGGTTGTGTGAGAGAGAGAGTGAGTGTTTTTGAGTGTACGTAATTTGTTTGCGTGTGTGTATCTTTATTACACCCAAAACCTTCCTTTCTGTCATTCTTTACGTAAGTGATGTGTGTTTTGCAAGCTTTCCTTTCATTCACTCTTGTATTCGTGAGATGGAATGACATAAATAAAGGAAAGTGGACGTGAATGGAAGCCTATATGTGTGTGTGTATGTTTGTGTGTGTGTGTGTGTGTGTGTGTGAGGGTAAATCTAGCGTCAGTCTGCCCTCCGGTGCTGTCAGAAGCAGTGGGGCTGACGAAGGGCGAGTGAGTGGAGACTGGTAAAGTGATTAGCCAGTCACCGCTCGTCACCTGTGGCTGTCCTCCTCCGCCTCCTCCTCCTCCTCCTCCGCCTCCTAAAGCATCTCACACCCCTTCCTTTCCTTTATTCCATCACCCTTCTTTCCTCTCCTCCTCCTCCTCTTCCTCCTCCTCCTCTTCCTCCTCCTCCTCCTCCTTCTCTTCGCCTTTACCAAATCTGCGTGTCTCACTTTAAATCAAACAGCACAGTGAAAATGAAGGACAAAAAGTATGAATGGTGCTGCAGTTAGTCAGTATGGGAGTACAAATAGCATAGTAAGTAGATGAAAGGCATAAATAACATGAGATTGAAGACATAAAGACATTTGCACTACCACTGAAACCAACAACAAGTCCTGAACAAAAGACTCGAATCCTTTTATTAGTGGGATTAGCTGACGAATAACAAAGTAGCAAAGAAAAAAGAATAAATAACGTAATAGATAGTGAAGGCAGTTACATCCCACTGACACTTGATAACAAATCCTAAACAAAAAAGTCTCAAATTCTCCTGTTACTGAGATCGGCTGACAAATACTTAACAAATCTTCGGTGACATGCAGACCCCAGCAGCTGACACTTTGATACCCGAGTCGTGAGTGGTGATGATAATGATGGTGGTGGTGATGATGGGGCGTCAGTGGTGATGATGTCTACGATTTCCATTTGGTGTTCATGAATAATTAGGGCGATTGATTAATTACGGAGTACGTCAGTCACTCTTGGGTTCACTGGCTTAGAGAGAGAGAGAGAGAGAGAGAGAGAGAGAGAGAGAGAGAGAGAGAGAGACCCATACTAAACATGACAAAACTGCAATATTCTCCCTGCAAATTACTCCTCAGCAGTAAAAAATGAAGACAAACAATCATTATAAACAACATGAAAGCATACGGAACATAAAACAGGAAGAGTGATGAAGCGGAGGGAAAAATAAGCCAAGAAAGAAGGAGGAGCATAAAGAAGTTGAACACGTAAAAGAATTATCAGCCAGTTTGCGTCGCCTCGCCTCTCAGTCAAGGCTTTATGTGTTCAGGTATTTATGGCTCCTTATTTCAAGCGTTCCTGGTAAATAGATTCATGTTTGTTAATACTTTATGAATTGGATGCCGTTCTTTGTGCATTCTCTCTCTCTCTCTCTCTCTCTCTCTCTCTCTCTCTCTCTCTCTCTCTCTCTCTCTCTCTCTGCTATTTTTGCTTGTTTTCTTCCTCTTTTACGTCTTTTTCTCCTTTTTTCCTTTTCTTTTTTATTTCTTTAATTTCATATATTTTTTTCTTTTCTTTTCCTTCTTTTTCATAATATTTTTTTCTGATTACTACTACTACTACTACTACTACTACTACTACTACTACTACTATTATCGCCACGACTACCACTCTCTCTCTCTCTCTCTCTCTCTCTCTCTCTCTCTCTCTCTCTCTCTCTCTCTCTCTCTCTCTCTCTCTCTCTCTCTCTCTCTCTCTCTCTCTCTCATATGTTTTTCACTTCATCATTCTCTCTCTGCTTTTTCCTTTCCCAGTGCTCGCCTCGCCCTCACTCTTGTCTCTTCTTTGTCGTGTGATTAAAGCAGAATCTAATTTATTATGTGATTCTGTCTGTTTTACTCTCACACTGTCTTGTCTCGCGCTTCTCGGCCTTGGTTATTAGTAAGAGTTTTGCATCAATATTCTTTCCGTGGGAACTTGTTAATTTGGAGGAAGAAAAATGTGTGTCGGGTGCGTATTATGGGAGAAAAAGGATATTAGTAGAGTTTTTTTCTCCTTTTATCGTGTCGCCTGTGTGTAAAATGAAATTAGTTTGTATTTTTAGTGATTTGAAAGAATAGTTTGTGAAAAGTTGTCGTGGAGAATTGAGAAAATACTGATTTCGAGGCATTTTGAATATTGTATTTCGTCTGAGAGAGAGAGAGAGAGAGAGAGAGAGAGAGAGAGAGAGAGAGAGAGAGAGAGAGAGAGAGAGAGAGAGAGAGGATATATTAAAACTTGACACGTAATATTAATAAAAAAAAATCCATATTTTAATCACAGTCTGTCAATTTTTTGCATATATTCATGTGGGTATCGAAAAGAAAAGAAAAAAAAAAACTCAGCACCTTTATTGAATTCACCAAAGCCCATTTTTATTAACTGTAGAGAGAGAGAGAGAGAGAGAGAGAGAGAGAGAGAGAGAGAGAGAGAGAGAGAGAGAGAGAGAGAGAGACGACTGCAAAATTAACGCCGTGACTTAGAAAACACCAATAATACGTGTGAATGTCAAAGTTACAGGGAGTTTGGCATTGCGAGGAAGGGAATGCACTGCTGACTTGCTGTTGATTCCTCGTTTCGTAGTTTTAAATTTTAGTTTTTCATTCTTTTAAAATCAGAACCTACGCTTTATTTCAGTTAACTTTTTTATCTTTTATTTCAACGTCACTAATACATCTTATCTAGTTCTGTAATCCTCTTTCATATGATCTTAGCCGTTAATCCATCGCACAAGTAATTTTTTTCTTTTTAAATATGGACTACACCTTATTTTTACTATTTTTACCAGTGCTATTTATGCAATTAAATAAACCAGCACCATTATGACCTTAGTTTTTGCGGCGCTACGTAAGAAATATCTGAATCACATCTCAGCGTTGACTTCTCTCTCTGAACGCGACTCTCGACTCTCCAGAAGCAGACCAGAGAGCGAGGCGACAGAGCGTGGATTGCAACACTATTCCGCTGGTATTTTTGAGTTCCAATGTGGTTTTTTAGCATCTTTTATACATGTCGCACTGTCCTCTTCGTCTCCCTCCCGCCACCCCACACTCGTCCCACACTCGTCTCCTCCCTCTCGCCCCACACCGCCACTGCTGGGCCTGATTCTTGCTTTGTGATGAGAGAAAGTTATTTATTTATTTTTTTTAATAGTTTTCAGTGTTTCTGTAGCTCTCATTTATTTTTGGGGTCGTGAAATGTAAGTGGAAATATAAATGAAAGTGACGAGGTGAAAAAAAAATGTTTCTCTCCATTTTCTTGATTCTTCCTGTTTTTTTTTTTCTACGTTAACGAAATGTGAATTAATGGAAGTGAAGTGATAATATTGTTTTATTTCTGTTGTTTTGCTGTTTTTTCTTTTTTTTCCTTTTAATAATCCAGTCACGATATTGAATTTTCTCATTTTATCCTATCAAAGCGCAGCCTAAGATGCG
>NC_087180.1:18759114-18764114 GCF_035594125.1 Scylla paramamosain | reverse complement strand
TTCTTTCTTACTAGTGTTTATATTTCAGTGTAATGTTATCTTCATAGTGTGTTTATTTCCAATCTAATCTAATAGGCATAACGTAACATACAACAATATAGTCTTTCAAAAGCATCTATGACTCGCATCTCGCTTAGCCCACGTGAGTCACCTGTTTTGAGCACTTATTTCCTTGCCTCTTTATCAATCACTAGGTAAACTACTGCTGTTCCCATTCCTACTCTTACTTGTTACTCTTCACACGATCACACCCCTTGCCAACGCTTACTTTATGAAATTAGTAGTATAAGCAAAGGGAAATATACATTTTACAACCTTTATTATTGACAAGCCTTCATTAACGCTTGTTCATTTAAGAAATTAGTAGCATAAGTTAAAGGAAACGTAGGTTTATTCTATACTTACTGAAACTTTTTAACCGTAGTCCCGTGGTGTAGGGTTAAAGTGGCCATGCTGATAAATAACAAGTGCTCCTTAGACTCTAATAAACAGCTGTGTTCCTGCGTTACCACCACCGCCAGAACGTCCACTGCGCGTCGTTGAGAGCGTCGGGCTGAGTTGGCGTTGATGCTGCCACCGTTTACAAGGCTTACAGGTTATGGGCGCTGAAAGGCTCTGCTGGTGGCTTTAACGAAGGCCATCCATCACCCTTGCTGTCCCATCTGCCGCCGCCACCGTCACCACCCTCGTCCTTCCTCGTCCATCCTCGTCTACGTATTCTGAAACACTTCTGCGCCGCACCTCCAATACTTTCAAAAGACTCGAGTTAAAGTGACGCGGGTTTCTAGCGGTGTTTTTTTTCCGTTTTTACCGACTGATTAACAAGGTCCCTTTATTATTAACGGGAGAAACAGTAATGAGAGCGCGGCTAAACATCTCTGTGGCCTTGGAATATAGTAGGAGAGAGCGAGGCGTTTTAGAATACAGGGTATTGGGCGAGGCGTGGACCAGGAGGCGCCTTGGGTTATGAGGCAAGTGTCCGACTGCTCCTCTTAACGCCATTATTACTGTATTCATATGTTCGCCACTTCCTCTTAACGCTATGGTTATTAATGTGTTCATAGGTCCTCTACTAAACGCTGCTGGTATTACTGGGTTCAGATGTCCAACAGTTCCCCTAAACGTCATTATTATAGCGGTCTAATGTCCTCTGGTCCTGTTTACGCTGTGATTACGCACGTTTGCTTCGTCTTAACGCCTTTGGGAGTAATACTGGGCTTTAATTCTTCAGTTTCTGCCGCTAAAGGTGCGAGGAAGCGTGTGGCTTGGCAGGCGTTGAGGGGCATGGACTCGCGCCGCGTTGAAAAAGGAAGGCTTGCAGTGAAACGTACTGGGATTGCGCCCGCCATTTATTCGGGTTTAAATTTCAAGGCAGCGAGTTTCTATTTATTCTCATGCTCACTCATGTCGCCGCCCCGCGAAAAATGTGCATGAAAATCATCGAAAGCCTTTCCTTCCCGACGCGTGGGTCCTTTGAATGTAGTGACTCCCGCGGCCACACTTCCTCCCCCGCGCTTGGGTTCATTCTGCATTTATATTCAGAGCTTGAAATTTAGTGGTGTACATGTTGTGCGTGTGCTTCATAATTTGTGCACGTGTGTGTGTGTGTGTGTGTGGTGTGTGTGTGTGTGTGTATGTGTGTGTGTGTGTGTGTGTTGTGTGTGTAGGTTTCTCGCCCTACATGTCCCCACCGAGGGCGCTTGTGGGGATGGCCGCAGCAGTGAGGGGCGCCGCTCCCCTCGCCGCGCCGTGGCCGCCTTGAGGGTGGTGGGTGTTCAGGGGCGGCGCGACGTGGTGGGGCGGTGCACCTTTACACAGCGCTGGCAGGACCAGGCTGGGCTCAAAGACCCGAGCCAGTAATACTGACTCAATTTGCATGCTTTTTTTATCCCTCTTGTTTAAATCCAAAAATACCTAAATGCAATTTACATCTGGTTGAAGCTCGCCGCGTCGTGTTGGGACAGCGCTGCGTCACGGACGGTAATTTGTGCAACATTTATTAATGATTCGCAATATTTTTTTTCTATTCAGATATGTATCTCTTTTTTTTATTTTTTTTATTTTGCAGAAACCAAACGAGTTGATCACTTTGATGTGTTGGCGTTTGAACTTCGGGGTGATCTCATCCACGGCCTGTGTGAACGCTACCCACGGATTTTAATGTTTTTTTTTTTTTTTTTTTTTTTTATTAGCGTATTCCATCACCCATTGTTCTGTAGCACAGTGTGGCGGAGGTACAAGTGGCCAGCGAGCCTACAATACCCACGTGACCTACCGGGAGGGAGAATTGTTGCCGGGTGGTGGTGGTGGTGGTAGTGGTGGTGGTGGTGGTGGTGGTAGGCGGCGGCTGGCTGGAGGGGCTGTAGCTTACGGCGCCAGACCATTACGTGCAGAGTCCTCGGGGGAACACAGTAAACGTTATTGGTGGTACTGGAATAACCTCGACCAGTGGAAATACAAAAATGCATTTATATACCATGCGAACCCCGAACACCAACCCCCGAACTCCCGCAGTGCACAGGGAAGGGTAGGAACTAAAGAGGAAGCGGCCACATCGAAACAAGCATGCGTCACCTTTCCCTTACCACCGCTGCTTCTGTCAATCCTTTCCCTTCAAGACCGTGAGGGAAGATCAGGTTTGGTAATTGCTTGAAAAGAATGTGGTATGACGCAGCAGGAGTCTTACAGTTGCAAGATTCGTTAGCGTATCTACTTTACTTTCCACCGCAAATTTTAAGCGTCCGTGTGGAAGTGTGGAAGTTTTCAGTACGTCCCTCATGTATCTTAAAGGACGCTGTTGTATCTTGGCGCGCGGGGATGTGTGAGGAAAGATTCATTGAGAGACAGGAACGGATGGACTATTGCATGATGGCTCCAGCTGTGTATCTCTCTCTCTCTCTCGTCAAGATTTACCCTCGTCTAATCCGTCCATCTCAATACGGTATCATTGCATCGTCATTTCCGCGCTTAGGTGTGTGTTACATCAGGAGGAAGTAGCCAGAAAAGTGTGCAGGTAATAGTCTTTCCCTTTAACTAATTAATGCGTCAGGCAGCGTTGTATTTTAATTAGATTATGAAAAAAAAAGGCGAAAATATTTACCTTCGGATTTTTATTTTTGTTTTTGTGTGTGTGTGTTTGTTTGTGTATTTCGCCAGCCTCCTTGTTTTCCATTTTTGATGCGAACACTCCGCTAATTTGCCGGTAATCTAATGACTTTGTGTTGCCTCATGGCTTGTTCGCGTAGGTAACTGTGTTCGAATCCACTAATCAGATAGCGAAGAGCGTCGGAAACTAGTAACCTGAATGGGAAGGGGTGTGAAAAATGAGTAAATTAAATAGGAAAGAGTGCCAGAAACTAGAAACCTGAACGGGAATGGGCGCAAAAAATGAGTGAATTAAATAGGAAAGAGTGCCAGAAACTAAGAACCAGAATAGGAAGGAGTGCGGAGAATTACTACTTTTGAATAGGGAAGAATGTCGGTAATTAGTGGCCTTGATAGGAAGCTGTGGCAACACCTTATAATCTTGATAGGGAAGAGTAAAAAATCCAATAAACTTAATAGGAAAGTCTTTAAATTTAATAGTTTTGCTTGGAAAGAGTCAAAATGGAATACTCAACGGGAAAAGAACTAAAACCTTGTAATCTTGATAGCAAAAGTCAAAATTCAGTTCTCTTATTTGAAAAGAGTCAAAATGGGATACTCTTAACGGGAAACTGAACTAAAACCTTGTAATCTTGATGTCAAAATTCAGTACTGTTATTTGAAAAGAGTCAAAATGGAATACTCTTAACGGGAAACTGAACTAAAATCTTGTACTCTTGATAGCAAAAGTCAAAATTCAGTACTCTTATTTTGGAAAGAGTCAAAATGGAATACTCTTAACGGGAAACTGAACTAAAACCTTGTACTCTTGGTAGCAAAAGTCAAAATTCAGTACTCTTATTTTGGAAAGAGTCAAAATGGAATACTCTTAACGGGAAACAGAACTAAAATCTTGTACTCTTGATAGCAAAAGTCAAAATTCAGTACTCTTATTTTGGAAAGAGTCAAAATGGAATACTCTTAACGGGAAACTGAACTAAAACCTTGTACTCTTGGTAGCAAAAGGCGCCATAACCCAGTAATACCAAGTAAAAAATCTGAAATCCCCTGACCCTATTGAGAAAAGTGACCAGGTATTATAATCCAATTCTGCATCAATGAACTTTAGACACAATACATTCCCATTAGTATTTGACCTTTATACATTATTTATTTATTCATTACTTTTATTATTATTTACCTTAATTCTTTTTTTTTTTAGAGCATCGCATGTGTTCTCAATTACATCATTTTTCTACGAGTCATTCTTACACTTGTCTCCACCAGTTGGTTCATTTAGCGAGAGACAGAGACGGAGAGAAGAAAAAACAAACAATGCGAACTGCTCTGTTTTGAATTGTGTTTAATAACGCGTGAGTAATGTCCGTTTTATTCAAGAAATTACGTAAAATGAGCTTGTTATGCGAAATTAAATGATTGTTGGGAATTGCGTGTTTTGCTAGCCCTTCTCCATCTGTGTCCTTCACCCAGGCGCCCTATACATAATCTCTCTCTCTCTCTCTCTCTCTCTTCCCTCTCTTTTTCTCTTGTCTCCTCTCTCCTCTCCTTTCTTTTACCTCCATCTGTTCTTGTACGTTCTTATTTTCATTTTTTTCCTCTTCCTTCTTTCCGTTCCTCTCTTCTTTTGGCCTAAACTTGATTTCTTCTCGTCTCGTCTCCTCTCCTCTTTCTTCTCCTCTTTTCTCTTCTACCTCTCTTTTTTCTGTTTCTTATCTCCATGTTCTTCCTCTTCCTTCTTTCCTGTCCTCTGTTCCTTTTTTCTCCCTTTCCTATACCTTCTTTCATCATCTCATCTCCCTCCTCCCTTTCCTTCTTCCCTGTTCTCTATTCGTCTTTGCTTTTCTTTACTCCTTCCAATCTTCACTTTCTCCTCTCCCTTCTCCCTTCTCCCTTTC
>NC_087180.1:18746614-18754114 GCF_035594125.1 Scylla paramamosain | reverse complement strand
CATGTTCACCGCTACGTTTTCTATGCTGTCCCCTTCCACGTTTTCTTTCAGGCGCCAAGTCGCTCCGTTTTTTGTCTCTCGTTTCGTCAAACTTTTAATTTCTTCTTCAGTTTCTTTCTTTTTTTTTCCTTCATTTTCTTTCTTCTTTTTGATGTCTTGTTTTTTTTTCGATCTGTTTTTTTATTCCTTCATTTTTTATTTTCTTTCACTCATTATTTTCCTTAAAGTTTTTTCGTTTCGTGTGAATTTTTAAGCATTTCTCTTCCTTCTCTTGAAACAAACTGCGAATTTTTATTTATTTTTTTCCTGTTTTATATTTGTCTTTTTTTAATTTGCTACTTCTATTGTTTTTTTTTCTTTCTTTTTGTTACTCTTGTAATACCCAAAAGTTATGATTTCTCTTGGGAAATTTAGCCATTCTTACTTCGTTACTTATTATATATTTTCCTTTGTTTAGTCACTTTTTTTTTTTCCACTTAGTCTACTTTCGTTCCGCCTAACTTGTCTCAAAAGTTATACCTTATTTTCAACCTTCGTTCCTTCCTTCAACACTGAATCCAATTTGGTGTAACATTTCCGGTTCATTATTTATTTATTTATTCATTCATTTATTTAAATTTGCCTTTGTATTCTCCAGGCACTCGTTGATAAATTCCTGCATTCCATTGTGTGTTATCTTTGAGCACTGTACTTTCCAGCCTTCGTGCCCCACCAGGAAGTAAACAAAAGATGAAAGACACCTGAATACGTGAACTGAGGTAAGAAGTATTTAATAACATGACATAAGAAGGAAAGGGAAGCTGCAAAAAGCCATCAGGCCTACACGTGGCAATCCCTGTTTACAATATGCCAACGTAATTCCACCTGTCTTTCTCGTCCATAAATATGTGTAACCTTTTAAAAGCTCCTTATTGAGTTATATTTCCATTTGTGTACCTTTCTTCTCAAAGCTCCATTTTGAATTACATTTCTATTTGTGTGACCTTTTTAAGCTCTCTCTCTCTCTTGCATTGTATTGTATTTTCATTTGTGTAACCTTCTCTTAAAAGTTCACTATTGAATCATATTTCCATTTATCTAACTTTCTTTTTAAGCTCTATTTTGAATCATATTTCTATTTGTGTAACCTCCAGCTTCTATTTCCACAGCTTACCACAATATAACAACACACACACACACACACACACACACACACAGAGAGAGAGAGAGAGAGAGAGAGAGAGAGAGAGAGAGAGAGAGAGAGAGAGACAAGACGTAGATTAAAAGACACGATAACCTTGTCCACCCTTCCTCCCACCAGGCAAACACTCGACTTCTCCCGGCAACTCACACAGGAGCGAGCATTCTCCCCTCCCCTTATTGCCTCACTCAGGAGACGTGGAGAAATACCTGATTCTTTTTATAGGGAAATCCGAATCCCTTCCCCACGGTGCTCGCTCGTCAACAGAATCCCGCTTTGAACGCCTCGAATCTCCTCCCTTAACGCGGGGCTATTTCGCTTATTATTGAAGGAAATTATGTTGGGTGCTTTCGTTGAATCCCGTGCCGGACGTAATCTTTCCTCTCCTCCGCTTCCTCCTGCCGCTTTGATGTGGATGAATTTGCTTAATTGTAAAGGTAATGGTGCTTGATCATTGCAGATTATGGAACGCGTGGTGGCTTGATACTGTCCGTCTGTCTGTCTGTCTGTCTGTGCGTATTTTCTCTCTGATATGTATACTCTTTGATGTGTTCAGGTTACATGTGTTTTTGTTGACTCAGAAAGAGAGAGGGAGAGGTGATGAAAATTTTATGATGTCGGTTACTGTAGAGAATTCAATGGTTTCTATGCAACCTAAGGACTATGTTGTGTTATCTCCTCCTCCTCCTCCTCCTCCTCCTCCTCCTCCTCCTCCTCCTCCTCATCCTCATCTCTTTCTCCTCTTCCTTCTTCTTCCTTCTCCTGTAATCTTGTTTCGTAATCCTTCCTCCTTCCTCCTTCTTACCTTCCCAGCACTTTCACTTCGTTCCCTCCCTGCACTTACCTGTCCTTCTCTCCTTGCCTCTCTTTCTCTCGCTGTTCGCTTTTTCTCACCTTTTCCTACCTCCATCTGTCTCGCTCGGTCTCTCTCCCTCTCCCCTTCTTCGTTCTCTTAACCTGATTTTCATAGCTTCTTCTCCTTCTCCTTTTCCTTCTTGCTTTTCTTTCAGTTTTATTCCTTTACCTTCTCTTCCCTTCCTTCATTATCCTTTCCTTATTTCCTTCTTTCTTGTATTCGTCCCTCTTCCTTTTCTTCATTCCTCCATTTCCTTACCTCCTTACCTCCTCCTTCTCTTCTACCTCATTCCTTCTCCTCAGTCTTTTCAACCTTCCCTTCTTTCTCCTCCCCTTCCACTTTTTCCCCATCCCTCTCCATCTCTGGTTTGCGTCCCCTGCCCCACACACCCTTGTACCCTTCCTCTTCTCTCCTCCTCCTTCTTGCCCTCCCATCCCCCCTCCCTCCCTAGTGTCCCCCCTCTTTTCCGAGTGACTGGCGTGTTCTTGAGGCGTAAAAGGAAGTTCGTTCTCTGTGAAATATAACTTTCCGTCTCCTTGTTCATCCGCGTCGCTGCCAAGACTCGTGAGGATAATTTGTTGTTTATTTCCTTTGTTCTGTTCTGAGCGGGGCGTGATCTCTTCCGTCTCTTCTTCGGAGGAGTTTGAAGAGCCGTGCAAGTTTGGAGTTTTGTCTCGTCTTCCGCGATAATAACGACAATAATAGTGGTTTGTTGACTGGCAGAATACACGGTACAGTACTTCTGAGGAGATCTTGGTGAGTTTTTTTGCCTCGTCTTACTTGTTCAGGTGATGTGTGCACGATAATAACGATAATGGAGGTGCAGGTGAAGAGAGAGAGAGAGAGAGAGACATAATGCCCCATATTGCCTGTCTGTTTTTTCATGTCTACCTCTAACTTGTCAAAATGCTTCAGTAATACTACTACTACTACTACTACTAATAATAATAATAATAATAATAATGGTTTTAGGTTTGTTGACGGGCAAAATACACAATACAATGTTTCTGAAGGGATCTTAGTTTACTTTAGTTTATTTATATTACTGAGATTGTGATATATGCAAGTGTTGTGTGTGTTATGTATGGGCGTGAATGTGTAGTGACAGAAAGCTTGTGTTCGCGTTGAGGGGGTGTAAGTTTGCTAAGTAAATATGCTGCGGTGGAAAGTCTGTTATGAAAAGTACTGCGCAGAATTAAAGAAACGTGTGTGTTTGTGTGTGTGTGTGTGTGAAGGACTGAAAGATTCGACTGCGAGAAAGGAAATTGTAAAGATAAGAAGCACAGAAGATCGAACGTTCCCAAAGTGGACTATTCCTTTTTCAGCAAAGCAAAAAGTACAGCTAGGAATTGAATTAAAGCAGAGATAAGTTGTTCTTTATACTCAAAATTAATTCATGGTAACAAGAAATAATAAAAAAAAAACTAATCTTTTCAGTTTTCTTACTTTATTTTATCCCTTTGTTGATTAATCTACTGTTTTCCTTGAAGAAGCAACAGATAACTAGCCTTCCTTTATTCATAGTTGCCCCTTTAACCAACATCCCTCACACAGAAAACAAGACGAGTACTCAGCGTCCTCACAGCAAATGTAGAAAACCAGCTTTCTTAACAGTACAAAAAAAAGAAAAAAAAAAAAAAAACTGCAACTCAGAATCCCCAAGGTGTTAAATAGCGGCTTTACTTCTGTAGGCGGCAGGGAAAGACGTGTTCGCGAGGCCTTTGAAGGGAAGGTTTCGCGTCAGACCGGAATGAGCGTGAAATTAAAACCAAGATTAGGATTAATTTCTCTTTTACTGATGCTTTCGTTCATCACCACGTCCCCTTCTTTGTGTTTCTCGTGCCTTGCCGCCTCCTTCGTTTTATCCTCCTTGCTCTCCTCCTCTTCTTTCTTCTCCTCTTCATCCTCGTCTTTCTCCTCAACGGCAGAGTAACAAAAGCATCTTTAGAATTATTTTATAGAGCTCTATTGAAGCTTAGAGTGGAGGGAAGCATTTCTCAGTTGCTTGAAACGAGGAGGAGGAGGAGGAGGAGGAAAATAAAAAGAAAAAGAAAAAGAAAATAGAAGCAGGAATATAACCACTAGAATCCAGCTAACTTAACCTGTTACATGGAACAAAATCTAAAGCTTCTTTTCCTCCTTTTCCTGTTCTTTTCCCCTTCAGCTTTGCGTGTGGGAAAGAATGGGGACTGAGCCACGGGTGGACATTCTGAGAAGGTTATAAGCGCTGCAGTAGACACACGGAGAACACAATGGCAGTGGTATATAAAAATAGAAGAAGATCGTCTCAGGAGGCATTAGCAGAGACCGGGGCTGGTAGAGGTTCAGCAAAAGTACAAGGGATGGGACTGGTGATGCTGGAAGATACAACAACCACATCACGGAGATCATAATAGCGCCGGGAGGTAGAGAAGGTAGAAAAATGAAAGGTGAAGGAGAATAGAGGTTCAAGAGAGGATGAAAATAGAAAAAATAGAGGTAGATTTAGATTAAAGAGTACTGAGACTAGTGATAATGAAGAGTAACCTGCAGATGGAAGCTATGAGAGAATGCAACTTTACGAATAGATTAACTTCAGGCAATAAAGAAGAGGTAGATCTAGAAGAAAGAGTATTTACAGTATAGATAAGGAAGATTCACTAGCAAATTAAACTAAGGAAACAATAGATCTTTTAATAGAGTAGCTACAGACGAAACACAAGAAAGAAAGAGCTTAGACAAGAGAACAGAGCGGAATAGAGCGCCAGACAGTAAGGAGGAGGTGGAGTTTTGAAAATTTGAGCATTGGAGGAGAGTTAAGTGAAGGTCAGAATCATGGAGGGAGAAAACGAAAGCCTCTCTCTCCCTTTCTCTCCCTCTCCCTCTCCCTCTCTCTCTCTCTTCCAGGATTTTGAAAAGGTAACTGGAACGAAGCTGCCAAAGGAAACTGAGACCCGTTCCAGATTATTTTCTTGACTTGTATGGGAGTTATTAGTGTTATTACTATTATTCCATGTCTTCTCTTCTATCCGTATTCCCTCCTTTCTTGTAGAGATTACTTAATATTAATCTGGCTTAGTAAATTAGGTTAGTTGTGAATTCTGAGATATGGAAATAGTATTCATCCCCCCGAGAGAGAGAGAGAGAGAGAGAGAGAGAGAGAGAGAGAGAGAGAGAGAGAGAGAGAGAGAGAGAGAGAGAGAGAGAGAGAGAGAGAGAGGATATAAAAAGGAGGATACAAGACAGAACTGAGACTCTTGGCAACTAACCAAAGAAGTGAAAAAAGTGACGGTAGAGGAAGATGCTTTTATTGTGTGTGTGTGTGTGTGTGTGTGTGTGTGTGTGTGTGTGTGTGTGTGTGTGTGTGTGTGTGTGTGTGTGTGCGTGTGTGCGTGGCTCTACTACTAAGTGCACGCGACTAAATCACTTCCTGACGATAAAGTAGAAAAAAAAAATGAGAAAAAGTCAGTAATTTCTATCCTTTTAAGTTTCCAAAATCTTGTATCCTTAGAGAGAGAGAGAGAGGGGGAAGAGAGGGAGAGGGAGAGCCAGCCAGCCAGCCAGCCCACGTCTCTCCCTCTTCCTCCACCTCCTGCCATCTCCACAATCCATTACTCATAAACTCTCTTGTAATCTGTTAATTCACTTTCACACACGTCTTTTGCCTTCCCTGCGCGACACTGCTAATGGTGACCTGTCCTTCCTTCCTTCCTTCCTTCCTTCCTTCCTTCCTTCCTTCCTCCCTTCCTTTCTCTCTTCCTTCCTTCCTTCCATTCTTTTTTCTTTCTTTCTTCATTTCCTCTCCCTTTTTTTCTTTTTTTTGTCTCCTTCCTCCCTTCATACCCTCTCTTCTTTTATCTTTCTCATCTTCACTCCCTCTCTTCCTTCTTTACCTCCTTTCTTTCTTTCTTCTTCCTCTTTCCTTCTCTTCTGGTTTATCTTCCTTCCTTCATTCATTTCCTCTTCTTATCCCTTCCTTATTCTTTCCCTCCCTCCTCAGCTCCTTCCTTCCTCTCTCCTTCCTTCTTTACCTCCATCTCTCCTTACCTCCATGTCTTCTCTCTCTCTCTCTCTCTCTCTCTCTCTCTCTCTCTCTCTCTCTCTCTCTCTCTCTCTCTCTCTCCTCATCCCATATTCTGACCTAAGCTTAATTTTTAGCTATTTCGCCTAGAGAGAGAGAGAGAGAGAGAGAGAGAGAGAGAGAGAGAGAGAGAGAGAGAGAGAGAGAGAGAGAGAGAGAGTCCATTGTTCGTTGGTAAAAGGGAACTTCCGCGAAAATTCAATGTTATCTGTGAATTTCATCAGACAAAGAGGAAGAGGAAGAGAAAGAAAGAGAAGGGAAGAAAAAATAACAAATGATAAACTGACAGATTATTGAAGAAGATTGGATTACGTTGTTGTTGTTGTTGCGATGTAATTAATCTTTGTTTTGGTGATGTTATTGTTGTTTGGAGTGGTGGTGGTGGTGGTGGTGATATTATTATTATATTATTGTTATTATTATTATTATTATTATTATTATTATTATTATTATTATTATTATTATTATTATTATTATTATTATTATTATTATTATTTTTACTGCTGCTGCTACTACTACTACTACTACTACTACTACTACTACTACTACTATTATCATTTCTTACACACATAATACTTGTCTTTCAATGGTCTTACTCTCTCTGTTTATTTTCTCTACCTCATTTCATTCCATTATTTCACTGCACACAGACATTCGCTATTTCCAATCTCATTTCACATAAAACATTTCGCAGGAAGCTAATAATATATTTTTTTTTCCGGTCATAGTCGTTGCATTTGCTGCTTTTAAACTCCGTCGTTATTAACTCAGCCCTTTCAGTAAATTTTTTAATACCACACGAATTCATGAACGTGACGAGGTAATATAACATAATTAAAGAAACAACAACAACAACAACAACAACAACAACAACAACAACAACAACAACAACAACAACGAACGAATAACAAGTCCTGAGTAGCTTTATTTCTGCATCCATTTGTACGTACGTAGGTGTGTTAAAGGCCGAACAATCAGGAAGGCTTGGCGCGGGAGTCATTAGCCTCGCCAGGAGTCAGTCAGTAGATAACATCAAATCCCTGATGAACAGATACATCTTTTTATACACCTGATACGAAATATCATGCGAGTTTTGACGTGACTGTGTTGGAGAGAGAGAGAGAGAGATTGTCATGGTGTTAAAATATTTGCAATGGCATGTTTTTTACAGGTGTTTTGGCGGGGAAGAGAAATGGGAGGGAATAGAGAATGGGGGGGGTGAGAGGTAACGGGAAATAGTGCAGGAGGACGTATTAAGGTGAGGGAGAAATTGGTAAGGGAGGAGATGGGGAAGTGTAGGTCGTAATAGGGTGGGGGAGAAAGTCAGTAGAGAGACTGGTATGGGAGAAGGTGATAGTGTAGAAGGGAGTTAACAGTGGGGGAGATTGGTGAGGGAGGGGGTGA
>NC_087180.1:18696614-18736614 GCF_035594125.1 Scylla paramamosain | reverse complement strand
CCCAAAGGAAACTGCTCCCCGCCAAGTACTCAAGACAGGAAGGACACTCAGGCAGCCTCAACTCAGCTCTCAGCGTATCACTTCCAGTCTCTCCTCGTTTTCATCCCCATCATCCTGTGTTGTGGCTTCAAGCTTCTTTCTCTCTCTGGTTCTTGTCTATTCTTGTCTCTCTTGTTTTTATCCCTCTCCTCCTTCTCTTCCTGATAGTTTTCATCCTTGTCTGCCCGTATTTTGTTCGTATTTTCACTTCCTTCTCCTCCTCCTCCTCCTCCTCCTTCCTTCTCCTCCTCCTCCTCCTTCTCCTACTACTAATATTTTTTGTCTACTCATACTTTTGTCATTTTTATCCTTCCATTTTGTTCATATTTTCACCTCCTCGTCCTCCTCATCCTGCAGTAAAAATAAAGTTTAAACACTGAGCGTCATCAAGAGGGGACGCTGCGCAGGAAACAGCAACAGTACGACTTTTGGTGTTCATTTATCACGTTCATTTGAGGTCGTTTTTACTTCGCCGCGGAGGGACGGGAGACAAAGCAAACTAAGTGGGCAGAGTGCAGTTCTCGCAAGGGACGGAGAAAAAAAGAGAGAAAAAAATAGGTAGGGAAGCTGGAAACGAATGAAAATACAAGGAGAACTGGAGGGAGAGGGATGACTGTGTAGGGAGGACAAATAGAAGAGGGGGTGCGCGGAAGAAAAATGAAGAAAAGATGGAGGTGCCTTCACTGCTCTCTTTAAAGGGCGGGAAGCGTGACAGAGTGAGGGAGGGGAAGTTTGTGTGTGTGTGTGGGCGAGTAGTGTAGTAATGGATGTAGTTTAATTGTAGTAATAGTGATAGAAGTAGTAGTAGCAATTTTTCTATACCAATAAATGACGACTAAATTGATATTAATGGAATGAGGCGAACCATTAGCGAGTTATCTTTTAAATAGCGCTGTAAATATGGGGATAATTTAATATTAGCAGTAGCAGTAGTGACAGAAGTAGAAGTAGCAGTTTATATAGCAGCAAACGACGAGTAATTGATGATGATGGCGTGAGCAGTAATCCCATTAGAGCGCTTTGTTTTAAATCTAGGGTGGCGCGGTTCGTGTCCTGCGTGGCACCTTCTCCTCTGTCTGGGCGGGAGGTAATATTGCCCCATTAATCTTCCCGGGCCGCCATAATTCACTGGGGCAGCTACACGTGGAAGAAGAAATTAGGTTGAAGCGATGATAGGGAAGTGGGAAGATTGTCACTAAACTGCACCGGATACTTCTTTTTTCTTCTTTTTTTATCTCCTATCCTTACGATTTTGTACCTCACCTGTCCATGCTTAAGGTTAGGTTAAGTTAGCTTTGATTACGTTAGGTTAGGTTAGGTTAGGTTAGATCAGGTTACGTTACGTTAGGTTAGGTTAGGTCAGGTTAAGTTACGTTAGGTTAGGTTAGGTCAGGTTTCGTTAGGATTGGTTAGCTCAGGTTACGTTACGTTAGGTTAGGTTAGGTTAGGTTAGGTTACGTTAGGTTAGGGTAGGTTAGGTTAGGTTAGGTTAGGTCAGGTTACGTTACGTTAGGTTAGGTTAGGTCAGGTTAAGTTAGGTTAGGTTAGGTTAGGTTAGATCAGGTTACGTTACGTTAGGTTAGGTTAGGTCAGGTTAAGTTACGTTAGGTTAGGTTAGGTCAGGTTTCGTTAGGATTGGTTAGCTCAGGTTACGTTACGTTAGGTTAGGTTAGGTTAGGTTACGTTAGGTTAGGGTAGGTTAGGTTAGGTTAGGTTAGGTCAGGTTACGTTACGTTAGGTTAGGTTAGGTCAGGTTAAGTTAGGTTAGGTTAGGTTAGGTTAGGTCAGGTTACGTTACGTTAGGTTAGGTTAGGTCAGATTAAGTTACGTTAGGTTAGGTTAGGTCAGGTTTCGTTAGGATTGGTTAGCTCAGGTTAGGTTACGTTAGGTTAGGGTAAGTTAGGTTAGGTTAGGTTAGGTTAGGTTAGGTTAGGTTACGTTAGGTTAGGTTTGGTTAGGTTACGTTAGGTTAGGTTAGGTTACGTTACGTTAGGCTAGGTCAGGTTAGGTTACGTTAGGTTAGGGTAAGTTAGGTTAGGTTAGATTAGGTTAAGTTAAGTTTACGTACTATTAGGAAAATTCTACTTATTATAACAAATACATGGGAAAAAAAAAGGGTAAGTGAATAGATAGATAGATATACTCTATAAAGGGACTGCCACGTGTAGGCCTGATAGCTTCTTGCAGTTTCCCTTATTTTCCCTTAATTTCTAAACCTTTCCTATCCACCTGTCCATACGTGAAGTTAATGACACCTGTACCTGATAACCCGTGACTCACACCTGGAAATTATTGCGTATGGTTAGTGTGCAAATTGTATCATTGAAATTGTTCTTCACACAGAGGAATATTTAATGAGGAAAATTGCGTGGTCCCATAATGAGCTGATGTGTGAATCTTTAATGTATAATTACCGGAATGAATAATGAATGAATGATGGGTAATAAAATGTCACCAGGAGTTTTACGTTAGGCATCTTAGAGAGAGAGAGAGAGAGAGAGAGAGAGAGAGAGAGAGAGAGAGAGAGAGAGAGAGAGAGAGAGAGAGAGAAATTACATACAGAAATATATCATTCTCTCTCTCTCTCTCTCTCTCTCTCTCTCTCTCTCTCTCTCTCTCTCTCTCTCTCTCTCTCTCTCTCTAACACTCAGGCACAGAACTTAATCCTATCAACACAAATAATAACCAAAAAATAACAACTTATAAGTAAAAGAAGCATCACAATTACACACACACACACACACACACACACACACACACACACACACACACACACACACACACACACACACACACACACACACACACACTTTCCAAACACAAGGCACATAACGAGAACATTAAAAAAAAACACTAACGACAAACACCTTCATCGTATTACCAGCAGTTCCTTGTCTTCTGAATCGCCGCATTTCATCCCATTGTATGCAGACTAATAATGGGATCAATAACTCACTCACCCACCATTCAAGCCCAACAGAGGGAGTCAATAGGGGCGAATTACTCGGGTGAATTATGTGTTAAACTGAAGGCAAATTGAATGGGCGGATAATGGGAAGCGTTCTGACAGGTGGGAGACCGGAGGGAGGGAAGGAGGGGGAGGAAGGAAGGTAGATCAAAGGAAAGGTTAATGAGAGAAGGAATATATAAAGGTGATGGAAGTGACGTAAGAATGCGAGGAAGAGAGAGAGAGAGAGAGAGAGAGAGAGAGAGAGAGAGAGAGAGAGAGAGAGAGAGAGAGAGAGAGAGAGAGAGAGAGAGAGAGAGAGAGAGATCAGCATTTATAAAACAGTTTCCACCACATATCTCCTTTCCTCCTCCTCCTCCTCATCCTCCTCTTGACTCCCACGCCACGCAGGACAGGTAGAAGAACCCAGGTAAGCCCCAAATACCTGAAGGGAAGGGTGATGTGGATTCAAATATTGTAACGAAGACTGCTGAAGGGAGAGAGAGGGAGAGGTGAAGTAAAGAAGGAAGGAATGCGAAGAGGAGGGTAAACACTACGATATTGTGCGAAAGAGGAGGAGGAGGAAGAGGAGGAGGAGAAGGAAGGTTGGGGTCTGAACAAGATTTTGCTCCCAGGAGAAGAATGAGAAGGAGGGAATTCACAGGCATAATAAATATTTACGAGTGAGGGAGAGATGAGAGGAAAGAGAGGAAAAGAATGACGGGTTTAGAGGAGGGGAAAGACACACACGGGGAGGACAAAGAGAAATGGAGGAGGAATGCGAGTTCAAAAGATAGAGATGCTTAAGAAACGTACACCAGGGAATTACAGGGAATGTGAAAGAAAAATGTGTGTTCATATCAGACGAACGAATTGAGGGAAGAATGATAGAGATATGAAACTCAGACGAACAAAGACACAGAGAAAGGATAATAAAGAAGACGAGAGAGAAAGATAGAGAGAGAGAGATGCACATACACATACACACACACACACACACACACACACACACACACACACACACACACACACACACACACACACACACACACACACACACACACACACACACACACACACACACACACACACACGTACTCTTCTTCTTCTTCTTCTTCTTCTTCTTCTTCTTCTTCTTCTTCATCATCATCTTCATCATCTTAGATAGAATGAATGAATGGACGGATAGATGGCAAATGCAATTTAATATCAATAAATGCAAAGTGCTTAGCGTAGGTAGAGGAAACCCACACAATAGGTACACATTAAACACCCAAACTCTGGTAGGTACAGGGTACGAGAAAGATTTAGGAGTTATAGTTAGCTCTGAACTCCGTCTAGGGAAACAATGCATAGAAGCCAGAAACAAGGCAAATAGGGTACTAGGATTCATTTTTAGGAGTGTTAAAAGTAGAAGGCCGGAAGTAATATTAAAGTTATACTTGGCGCTGGTCAGACCTCATCTAGACTACGCTGTGCAGTTCTGGTCCCCACATTACAGGAAAGATATAGGTCTATTAGAATCAGTACAGAGGAGAATGACTAAAAGGATCCAGGGGATGAGGAGTATTCCTTACGAAGCGAGGTTGAAGCGGTTAAATTTACATTCTCTAGAGAGACGTAGGTTAAGAGGGGACCTGATAGAAGTCTTTAAGTGGTATAGGGGTTATAACAAGGGAGATGTAAGCAAAATTCTTAGGATCAGCAACCAAGGTAGAACAAGAAATAACGGGTTCAAGCTTGAAAAATTTAGGTTTAGGAAGGAGATAGGAAAAAATTGGTTCTCAAATAGAGTGGTAGATGAGTGGAACGGACTCAGTAATCATGTAGTTAGTGCCAGGACACTAGAGAGCTTTAAGAGAAGATTAGACAAGTTTATGGATGGGGATAACAGATGGAAATAGGTAGGAGTGTTTCATACAGGGACTGCCACGTGTAAGCCTGGTCGCTTCTTGCAGCTTCCCTTATTTCTTATGTTCTTATGTTCTTCTTCTTCTTCTTCTTCTTCTTCTTCTTCTTCTTCTTCTTCTTCTTCTTCTTCTTCTTCTTCATCTTCATCTTCATCTTCATCTTCTTCTTCTTCTTCTTCTTCTTCTTCTTCTTCTTCTCCCTTCCCCTTTTCGTCAGCCATCACAAAAGTTTCCGTATCATTAAGTATATATATATAAAAAAAGATACTCAATGAATGAATGAATGAATGAGTTTTGTTGTTTGTTGAAAAAAATGTTAGAGTTTTCCATTCATAACGGCCTGATATTTACTTTTCTTTACATATATATATATATATATTTTTTTATTGATTATGTAATTTCTCTACCAATTAATAGACAAATTAATAGACAGAAATAGAAATGTCTGATGTGAATTTAAGGAGAAGGGGGAGAAGGAGGAATTACTGGAACAGGAGAAGAAGGAGGAGGAGGAGGAGGAAGATGAATAGAAGCTGATGTAGGAAAAAGAAGAGGAAGAGGAAAAGGGAACATTAGAAGAAGAAGGCGAAGAAGGAAGAAGAGCAGAAGAAAGAAAATAAGTACGAAAAGAAGGAGAAGAGAAGAAGGAAAAAGAGAAGTAGAAGCAGCAGATGAAATAACAGAAGTAGGAAGAAGAAGAAGAAGAAGAAGAAGAAGAAGAAGAAGAAGAAGAAGAAGAAGAAGACACACCACTGACCCACGAAGCGCAAAGTTGCCACACCGAACACCGCACATCGATTCATTCACTGTGGCAACATTCACATGCCTGCCTGCCTGCGTTCACTAATTACTCCAATATTCGCTGTGTCAAAATGTCCCTCAAACAGTCGGTCACATTTAAATACCCGGCGCTACTGTTGTGGAAATAGAAAAGGGGAAAAAAAAAGTCACCACCACACTCACTCTCGCTCTCTCTCATTTGAAATTTCAATCATATGCGATTTCAAGCTTTTGTGTGTTTTGAAATATTCCGTAATTTGTAGCAATGATTTTTTTTTTCTTTTTTCTCTTCCTCACAGTGATTATTGGTGTGGGAGCATGTGTGAGGTGCATGTATAATTAATAGGGAGCCGTGGAGCAGTAGTAGTAGTAGTGGTAGTAGTAGTAGTAGTAGTAGTAGTAGTAGTAGTAGTAGTAGTAGTAGTAGTGCTGGTGGTGGTGCAAGCATTTAGTGTGTGTTTGCAATTAATTATGCTTTCCTGTTTGGTATTGCGTAGACAGAGAGAGAGAGAGAGAGAGAGAGAGAGAGAGAGAGAGAGAGAGAGAGAGAGAGAGAGAGAGAGAGAGAGAGAGAGAGAGAGAGAGTAGTGTGAAAATTGTGGTCACTCAGCACTTCATTTCTTCCTTCTTGTTCTTCTTCCTTTCCTTCCCTCCTTCTTTCCTTCCTTCTTTCCATACTACAGTTCTTTCCTTTTTTTTTAGCTTCCTGTTTTCCTTCTTTCTTTCTTTCCTTCCTTCCTTCCTTCCTTCCTTCCTTATCGTACACTTCCTTTGTAAATCTTCCTTCGTTCCTTTCTCCCTTCCAGTCTACACATCCATCCATTCATCCAACATTTCCTCTTACCTTCCTTCACACACCACCAACCACAAACTCACCACCACGAAATACTAACATACACCCATCTAAGTCTATACGAACGCTCGTGTACACCCCAGTGCCCCTACCATGCAACCAGTGTTTGTCAATGCGGCGCTGACAACTCTGCGTGCTTCCTCAAGGGGGTCATGGAGCAAGTTGGCGGGAAAGTGAGAGGTAATGAAGTAAGAAACTGGGCGGGACTTGGCGAGGTAATGACACGAGGCGCACAACTTCTGCTTTCGACAAGTTGTAATAGAGAAAAAGTGATGGAGCCTTGATATAAAAAAGACTTTTGACCCTGGTAGTTTTATAAAGGAAGAGAGTTTGTATGTTGTGAAGGGAAGAGAGGAGGAGAAGTTAATACAGTTATTGTTATTATTGATGGGTATATAGGTAAGTGAATTTGATTGGTTAGTGGAAAGGTGTTAGAATAAAAGAGAGGAATTATTAAAAAGGGGGTTTGGTTTTATGTAAGATTTTATTAAAGAGAAGCGTAGATTAAAGATGTGTTTGTTTGTAGAGAGTGAGGGAGAGAGAGAGAGAAAGGGAAAGAGAGAAAGAGAGAGAGAGATCTTATGCTTTAAAATCCTCCTTCATACATTGGGGGAAAAAATGTCAGCAAGGAAAATACAGCGAGGTAAAATACTAGTTTGTGAAAGTATAAAATATATCAAACAACAGATTTTCCTTAACACACACGTACCTGTTTTCAAAATTTGTGTTGTGTTGGTGAGAAAAACCAGGCTGAAATCTCTCTCTCTCTCTCTCTCTCTCTCTCTCTCTCTCTCTCTCTCTCTCTCTCTCTCTCTCTCTCTCTCTTGCATTCTGTTATTTTTACGTTCTTTCATCATTTACTTCCCTTCTTCTCATTTCCTCGTTTATTTCTCCTTTCCAATCCCTCTGCACCTCTCCCTCTCTCTCTCTCTCTCACTCTCCCTTCACACTCCACCCAATGTACTCTTACCTTCACTCCGCAGGGGACTTAAAAATGCAAGGAGGTGGAGTGGAGGACATTATTACAACATTACTACACTCCCTAGACAAGTTAATAAGTAAGAGGAGTGCGGAGTGGGTGGAATGGGCGGCGTGTTTGCGTGTTTCTCTTCCCTCTCACCTCTCGTGCTTGGATCGTAAAACTGAAGAGGGGGAGAGAAAAAAAAAGAGGAAAAAAATGTAAGGTACTAAGGTCAGGTGATGTTAGTTATTGGCAACATTACTTTCCCTCAGCAGAGACGCGAGTGGCAACTGAGGGGAGTGTGAGGGGAGTGAGGGGAATGTTCTAGCGTCCTAATCCCCTTTGAAAACATGCCTTACGTTATGAGAAGTGAGGGGAAAGTGACAGAAATTTAGACAGTTGCAGATTATGACATTACTTTTCCCCTTGGACGCTTCTGAGGGGAAAGAGGGAGTGAGGGGAAAGAGGGGAGTGTGTGGAGTGTTCTGGCGTCCTAACCCCCTTTAAAAAACATACCTTACGTTATAAGAAGTGAGGGGAAATTTGACAGAGACTCAGACAATTGTGGATCGTAACATTACTATCCCCTTGGACGTTACTAAGGGGGAGGAGGAAGTGAGGGGAGTGTTCCAGCATCCTAACCCCCTATGAAGACATGTCTCACGTTACAAAAAGTGAGGGAAAAGTGACAGAAAATGACAGATACTCATCCCACTGTAGATTATTACATCACCATCTCCCTTGGACGGTACTGAGGGGAGGGACAGCTCGTGGTGGTGTAGTGTGAGGGGAAGATGCGTCACGTGAGGGGTCGAGACAGTGACTTGAGGTAGGAAATGGCGCTAAGTGGCTGCGATTTATTGGTTTTAGGAAGAAGAAGAAAAATACAAAAAAAAAAAAAAATGTAATGTACGGAAAAACAAAGGTAGAAAAATGACAAAACGAGAAATGAAGGAAAGAGTAGAAAGACGAAATCGTGGAGAAAGAGGGAAAGAGAGAAGGGGAAGAAGAAGGGAGAGGTGAGAAGAGGGAGAGTGAGAGTGGACAGTACAAGAAAATAAAAGAAAAAGAGAGAGAGAGGAAACGAACGAGATAGGGAGAGTGAGGCGTGAAAGGGAAGAGAGAGTGGGTGGTGCGTGGGAGAGAGAGAGAGAGAGAGAGAGAGAGAGAGAGAGAGAGAGAGAGAGAGAGAGAGAGAGAGAGAGAGAGAGAGAGAGAGGGGTCAAGTATTGTACACCTTTATTCTAACGCCTCTTCCTCCTCCTCCTCCTCCTCCTCCTCCTCCTCCTCCTCCTCCTCCTCCTCCTCCTCCTCCTCCCTCAATAAATCTTCTACATCTCCTTCATCTCTCCCCGATAAACCTTCTTTCCTTCCCTCCCTCCCTCTCTCCCTCCCTCCCATTATCTCTCCAGTGTTTCCCTATTTCCTCCATAAACCTCCACTCTTTCCCTTCTCCCTGTTCTTTCCTCCACCTCTCCCTTTCCTATATTTTTTCCTCCTCCCCTCTTTCCCTGACTACCTCCTCTCCCCTCTATAAGTTTCCCAGGTCTCTTCCCTCTCCCTCTCCCTCTCCTCCTTCCTCTCCCGTTCTCTCTCTCTCTCTCTCTCTCCCCCTCCCTCCGGCCACCTGCTGCTCCGTTCTCGATATCACTGTAGTTATTCTCTCTCTCTCTCTCTCTCTCTCTCTCTCTCTCTCTCTCTCTCTCTCTCTCTCTCTCTCTCTCTCTCTCTCTAACATTCTCATCTTTTCTCTTTTCTTCACTTTTTTTCTCTCTTCTTGTTCCTTCCGTCTCTCTCTATCTCTCTCTTTCTCCCTTTCCTTCTTATCCATCCATATCATTTTCTTATTAATTTCTCTCTCTCTCTCTCTCTCTCTCTCTCTCTCTCTCTCTCTCTCTCTCTCTCTCTCTCTCTCTCTCTCTCTCTCTCTCTCTCTCTCTCTCCTCTCCTCTCCTAGAACATCAACAACAACAACAAAAACAACAACAACAACAACAACTACTACTACTACTACTACTACTACTACTACTACTACTACTACTACTACTACTACTACTACTACTACCATAACCCATCCGGAAAATAAATCTTTTAGTCTCGGGGCATCAGCACATTTTGAAGAGACGAGCGGAACACTGGAAATAATAATTGAAATGTAAGCCTTCTTCGTCCCGCCAAACGAGGGAAAAATGGAAGCTGTACACACACACACACACACACACACACACACACACACACACACACACACACATATATAAAGGTAGACATATATGCTAGCTATGTCGTTAGTAGTAGTAGTAGTAGTAGTAGTAGTAGTAGTAGTAGTTTATCTCATGCCTTACTGCACACTGAATCAAGAGAAAGAAATTAAATAAAGTTACGTTATTTTAATCCACAAACTCCCTTTGACTTCAATAAATCATTCGTACAGATAATATCAAATAAACATTGCCTCGTAAGAGAGAGAGAGAGAGAGAGAGAGAGAGAGAGAGAGAGAGAGAGAGAGTTGGGGGGGACTAAACATCACTCCAGCAGTCATAAATGTTGGCTGAATTAAATATATGCACTAAACATTTATTCCGTGTCTAGATTGTTTCATTGTTGTTATTGTCATTGTTTAGGTTGTTATTATCATTGTTTGGGTTGTTATTAGTATTGTTTGGGTTGCTATTATTGTTGTTCATGGGGATTAGGGTCGTAAATGTGAAAGTTTGGTGTTTTTTTAATGGTAGTAAGTGTTTAATTATGTGGCAATCCTCGTATTTAGTATGTGAGATCATGTATTATTACTAGCTCTCTCTCTCTCTCTCTCTCTCTCTCTCTCTCTCTCTCTCTCTCTCTCTCTCTCTCTCTCTCTCTTAACAATAATAATAATCACCCATTACATTTAGTTATCCCACGTATTGGCCCATCCCTCTTCATTCTCCTTGATTCACCTCAGAACACTCCCGCGGGAAGGTCGCGAGGTGAAGTCAAGGTCGCCCACGCCAAGCCACGCAACGCCACGCCACGCCACGCCTGCTAATACAGCCACATAATGCTCTGGTATTGCGGGTATTGCATTGTATTGCGTCGCATCCCAATAACCTTGCAGCTTCAGGTATTCCAGAGGCAGCGATTCCAGTCTGGTGTTTGGAAGTATTTTTGTGAACAGCCGCATTAGAGCTGGCCGGGGGAGGCGAGTGTTTGGCGAGTATGGAATCAAATCCTGTATTGCAACGCTGCCCAGGGGAGGTGAAATGGTATCCTGAGACTTACTGTGCGTAGCTGCCGTGAGAAATTACGTGTTTTTTCCCCCCCCTTTTTTTTTTCCTTTTCTTTTTTTTTTCTTTGTCAGATTGTTGAAAAAAAAGGTGGATTTTTCAAGGTATTACACTTTTTTCCCGATTATTTTGTGGAATCGAACTCTGTATTGTAACACGAGGGGTGAAATTATATGCTAAGACTTATTGTGTACAGTTACCTTAAGAAATTACGTGATTTTTCCAGTAATCATTGGAAAAAAAAAACGGATTTTCAAGGTATAAGGAGAGGAAGAGAGGACAGAGAGAGAGAGAGAGAGAGAGAGAGAGAGAGAGAGAGAGAGAGAGAGAGAGAGAGAGAGAGAGAGAGAGAGATAGGAAGACGACAGAGAGGATAAGAGAGGACAGGAAGAGGACAGAGAGAGAGAGAGAGAGAGAGAGAGAGAGAGAGAGAGAGAGAGAGAGAGAGAGAGAGAGAGAGGACAAGGCAGGCCGCATCTCCCTGTCATCACTCATTCATCTCAGTCACTCAGCCGCCGCCAGCTCGTCACCCTCCGCCTTAATTCTCCTCCTCTTTGCGCCCCTTCATTATTTAATTCAGAATATAGTGCACTAATCATTCTCCTCCTGATCGTTCTTTCCTTCCCTTCCTTTCCCTTCACGTCCATATTCCCTCCGGTCCTTTTTCCGCTTCTCCTCTTCCTCTTCGTTTATCTCATTATCCACGTTCTCTTCGCCCTGTTCTGGTCTTCGTAATATCTGTGTTGTTTTTTTCCTTTTCCTTATTTTTCCTTGTTTTCCTTATCGTCTTCCTCCTTTTCCTTATTCTTGTTTTCCTATTCTCGTCTTCCTTCTCACCTGGGGCTTTGTGTCCAGGTGTTAATTAACTGCCAAGAAATGCCACGTCACCTGTCTTCTCTTCATCAGTAAGTGCTAAAGTATTTTCTCTCTGAGCACCACTATTCCTGGCGCCCTCGTACTCTGCGCCAGGCAAATGCTGTCTGGGATTTATAAGGCCGAGATCCCGCAGCAGAGTGCCAAGTCGGGAGGTCCAGCGGGGAGTTTTAGCACCGAGATCCCGAGAACAACTGTCCGTTAGGTTTACAGTCACTTGGCCGCTCTGTCTTAGGGATAATCTGAGTACCATTCGCCCCGGTACCAAGTGACTAGGTTCCTTTCGACTACTTTTTTTAGCACTGTAATCCCGGGAACTGCTATTTCTACTTTCTTGACGTGTTTCCCTTCGCGACTGGGTTCCGTCACACCTACTGGATATTTTTCGTTCCAGTGAGCGGTGAGGGAACAGTCTTTTTGAAGCTACTGTTTATTCTCATTCCACTCCGATTCCTTCACGCCCACTGATAGAGAGAAAGAAAAGAGAAGATAACATTATAACCCACACCTTAATCTGAGTCTCGCTTCGAACAGACACAACACAGGTCTTCTAGTACCTCAAAACGCCCTTCAAACTCTCAACCTCCTCCTCCTCTTCCTCCAGTACAAATCAGCGAGAGAACGTCAGGCGCTCGTCATTTGGGCTTTATCTAGCTGGCGGTGGTTGGCTCCCGTCCACGAACCCCGACAGCCCATGAAACTCGGAATGGTCGTAAATTTGGCTTCAAAGTGAGGTATATATGCTGCTTTGAGTTACGCCAAGTACAGCCTGAAGTGTCGCCTTGCACCTGCGTGTGTGTGTGGCTGGCAGCGCGGCGAGGCGTGGAGAGAGACCTACCCAAACACACACACAGATAAACAGAGCGACGGAGCAAGGGAAAATGATAGACACACTCAAACGGAAAGACTAAATGACTGCAAAGTACCATTCTAAAATCGTACCGTGTGTTATGTCACCAGCCCGTTATGGTCTTAGCTGCACGGGGCCATCAGCCGGTCGGACAGGCAGCCGCGGGGAAGAGGATTTGCCTTAATGTCTCTGGGTTTGAAACACTGCGGGTAAGAAGGTCAGATCCTCTTGTGTACTGCTCGATTCCCCGTGAAAATGTATGCTGATTCTTTCCTCCCCACGCGCGTCTGTTGAATATAGGAGAGGCGTGGTATTAAACTGCACGTGCTTGCCAAGTTAATGGGATCTCAATGTATTACGTGTACAAAGTATTTAATGGCAGTGGATTATCTTGGTGGTGAAAATAACGCGTGGGGATTCCGTTCAAGGTGAAAAATAACGAAAATATTGAAAAAGAAATTTGTCAAAGGGCTTAACTCAGATGATCTAGATGGTAAAATGTAAAGTGAAAATGTTGGTTTTTGATGATATGAATGATTGATGTTCGATTTTGTTAACGGAAGTGCTGAAAACAAAACAAAAAATGAAATAAATAAAAATATCATTAAGAAAAATAGATAAATTGTTGGTTTTTGATGATAAATAGTTCTTTTGGTTGTATGACTTAGGGAAGATATCGTTTTTTATATAAGTAATGGATGTTTCATTTAATTGACGGAATATTGTGAGAAAAATAGCGAAATTCATAGTGACTGGTAGAAAAATTAAGAAACTGCTAGTCTTTAATGGTACTGAATGATCATGGTGTTAGAAAATGGGCTGAAAATACCTTCTTTTTTTATGTAAATAATACATTTTTTTTCTGGAGCTTCATTGAAAGTGTGGTGAAAAAAAAAACAATATGCACAACAATCGGTAGAAAATGGGGGATGGAAAGTTACCCTTGATGAGTAAAATGTTACATATATATTCATTTCCAGTAACAAAATAAAAAAAAAAGTGTTGAAAGAAAGAACAACTCGGTGACAAAAAAAAAGAAAAGAAAAAATACAACTGTCAAAAATAACGATAAAATATATATAAATTATGCAACACGTGGAAAAACAACAGTAAAAAGAATTGTAACATGAAAACGAGAGAGAGAGAGAGAGAGAGAGAGAGAGAGAGAGAGAGAGAGAGAGAGAGAGAGAGACTGGGGGTGGTGAAAAGAAGGTGATTTGTAAGGTGGGCAAGTCAAAGGCGGTACAGAGGAAGCGGTAAATAAAACTTGCGATAACTCTTGGCGGGAAGGAAGAAGGAAGGAGAGGAAGAGCCGCAGATGAATGAATATCCTTTTGTTACTCTAATCCTGGGAGGGGAAGGACGTCAGGAATATGATTAATGTCTCTCTCTCTCTCTCTCTCTCTCTCTCTCTCTCTCTCTCTCTCTCTCTCTCTCTCTCTCTCTCTCTCTCTCTCATTCATGTGTTGTTTGTGTGTATGTGTGTTAATTAATTGGTTTCTCGCCGTTGTTGTTCTTGTTGTTGTTTTGTTGTTGTGTTTGTTTATTTTTATTTATTTATGTATTCATTCATTCATTCATTCAATAATTTTCTCGTTTATTTTATATTTTACTAACTATATTTGGGTTCCATTATATTGTGCGAATTTTGTGTCAGTCTCTCTCTCTCTCTCTCTCTCTCTCTCTCTCTCTCTCTCTCTCTCTCTCTCTCTCTCTCTCTCTCTCTCTCTCTCTCTCTCTCTCTCTCTCTCTCTCTCTCCTGTTATGTCCCTCCCTTTTATCATCTTCCTTCAAAGATTAATTTCTTCCCTGCATTTCTCCTCCTCCTCCTCCTCCTCCTCCTCCTCCTCCTCCTCCTCCTCCTCCTCCTCCTCCTCCTCCTCCTCCTCCTCCTCCTCTTCTTCCCTCCTTTTATCTTATTTCCACAGTCATCTTTTATTACCGTCACATCCTTTACCTCTTCCTCTCCTCCTTTCACCCTCTCTCTCTCTTCTTTACTTTCATTATCCTTTCCTCCCCTCATCACTTCCCTATTTTTAAAACTTCTCTCCCCTCATCCTCATCTCTCCGTACGTGCATCTCTCTCTCTCTCTCTCTCTCTCTCTCTCTCTCTCTCTCTCTCTCTCTCTCTCTCTCTCTCTCTCTCTCTCTCTCTCTCTCTCTCTCACAGCATTCGTCTTTCATTCATTCTTTCATTAGTATATATTTTCATTCACCCTTCCTTCCTTCCTTCACAGAATCGTTCCTTCGCATCATTTACCTTTCCCTTCATTCCTTCTCCCTTTCTCCTTCATTCACCCTTCCTTCAGTCCTCCCTTTCTCCTTGTCTCACCACACCATGCTTCCCACCTCTCTACCCTGCCTCTGTCTCTCTCTACCCTCTCTCTCCAACGTCTTCCTGATCACTCACACACTCTGGCCTTGCTCCGGCTCCCCATGACACCTTTAAGAGTATCCCCTTAAGCCGTAACACGTATTGTCTCACAGGGGCGGGAGGAGAGGGGCTCAGAATTCCCTCAGGTGCTGTGTGCGCCACTGGGAACCCCGGAAGTAGAAGGCGGAGCGGACACTACCTGTAAAAAGAGGAAAATTTAGAGGTTAGAGAAGGAAAAAAATGAAATTAACACGAAGAAAAGGAAAAAGATAGGATGGAAAGGATTAGAGAGAGAGAGAGAGAGAGAGAGAGAGAGAGAGAGAGAGAGAGAGAGAGAGAGAGAGAGAATGGTACATACAAACACTAAACATCCATTTCTACACCGGAACAAATCTCTCTCTCTCTCTCTCTCTCTCTCTCTCTCTCTCTCTCTCTCTCTCTCTCTCTCTCTCTCTCTCTCTCAGGCCAATATTCTCATGAAAATGGACAGTACAAGATAAGACTACGAAGAAAGGGTGTTTTCGCTTCTTATTTTGACCCAGTGTACGTGTGTGCAGTAGTAGTAGTAGTAGTAGTAGTAGTAGTAGTAGTAGTAGTAGTAGTAGTAGTAGTTGCAGTAGTAGTAGCAGTAGTAGTTCTTGTTGTAATTGTATTGCTTCTGATATCGTCTACTACTACTACTACTACTACTGCTACTACTACTACTACTACTGCTACTACTTAATGCAGTGTTGGTTCGTCCTTTGACTCAGAAAAACAACTAAAAGGCAGGACAGATGCAAAACTAAAAGCTCCCCTTGAGTAGTCCTTTACAACAACAAAGACGAAATGTGCTAAAATGTTTTGCTTTTAATTTTGCTTTGATGTTTCTCTCTCTCTCTCTCTCTCTCTCTTTCTCTCTCTCTCTCTCTCTCTCTGCCTGTCTGTCTGTCTGTTTGTCTGTTTGTTGTTGTTGTCTCTCTTCTCTCATTTTGAAATATTAGAATCATATCATTACATTTTTAATACTTTCTCTTAAGTAAGATTACAAATATAACACTTAATGCTATATATTCTTTCTTAAGTAAGATTAAACTTTTCGAGGTTTATAATTAACTGTCTTTCCTTTCCTCCTTCAGCAAGACAAACCATTGGAGGACACTGGGTTGTAACACGAAGGTCAATACACACAACGCAATGAATTCAACACACGAACGCACGAACGGGACACAGAAAACGTGGAACAGCACAACACAAGCCGACTCTTTGCCGTAACACGCTCCGGAAATAAGAAAACAAAAACAGATAATAATAAAGAAAAAATAAATAGAACTAACAATAGGAAACATTAAACGCAAAAGGAGGGCGATAGGAAACAATAATGGCGTGGGAGGCAAAAATTACGTGAGCCGCAGGGAAATTGAGCTTAACTAACGATACTGAACGAAATTAATGAAACGGAAGAAAGAAGCCGGGAAAAAAAAAAAAAGTCTATACAATTTTAAACTTTTATTGCTTCTGAGCGTGCGCTGGAGAATAACTTGAGGGAGAGAGAGAGAGAGAGAGAATGAGAGAAGGGGGGGAAGGACTTAGTGAGAGTGGGTAGGAGGAGAAGGCAAAGACAATGGATAGGATAAAAGAAGAGGAGGAGGAAGAGGGAGAAGAGGGGGAGGATAGGAAGCAGTGGAAGATGAAAGTTGAAGATAAAAGAGAGAGAAAGGCACTTAAAGATTAGCCAACGAAAGCAAAAGATATCCTCACTACCTCTCTCTCTCTCTCTCTCTCTCTCTCTCTCTCTCTCTCTCTCTCTCTCTCTCTCTCTCTCTCTCTCTCTCCATATTTTTACATATTTTGAATCTTCCCTTTCGTTTTTGGTGTATTTTTCTCAATTTTTCGTCCTTTTATTCTCGTGGTCTGTCTTTTCATCTCTCTCTCTCTCTCTCTCTCTCTCTCTCTCTCTCTCTCTCTCTCTCTCTCTCTCTCTCTCTCTCTCTCTTGAAAACTGTACATTGTGCGTGTGTGTGTGTGTGTATCTGTGTGTATGTGCGTGCGTGCGTGTAGCGAGTCCTGTGATGTTTATGAGGCATTTGACACGAGCGTGCGTTCATTTGTCTCACGTCGCCCGTTGACATGAAGTGTAATAATGCGCCTAAAATATTGACTTGTTTGCGTAATGGCGCCCGACACTCCAATCCTCGGCCGGCAGAGTGAGGGGAGAGTGACGCCAAATTAATTCACTTATTGCGTGTGATCGAAGGGAACATTACTACCTACGAGAGAGAGAGAGAGAGAGAGAGAGAGAGAGAGAGAGAGAGAGAGAGAGAGAGAGAGAGAGAGAGAGAGAGAGAGAGAATCAGATTAGCAGATGAATGAATAGACAGACGGACAGACAGACAGACAGACAGACAGACAGACAGACAGACAGACAGACAGACAGAGAGATATGCAGGCAGACACACAGACACACAGACACCCACACAGACAGACAGATATTTAAACAGAATCAGAAACAAAGAATCAGGGAAGCAGACCAACGAAGAGACAGACAGACAGACAGACAGACAGACAGAGAGATAGGCAGGCAGACACACAGACACACAGACACCCACACAGACAGACAGATATTTAAACAGAATCAGAAACAAAGAATCAGACAAAACAGACGAACGAAGAGACAGACAGACAGACAGACAGACAGACAGACAGACAGACAGACAGACACAGACAAATGGATGCGCTGATTGACTATTTGGTTTTATTTCGGTAATGATCCATTAAATTACATTAGCAAAACCGAATACTAATTAAAACCAGTCAGTCAAATCTATTATTCAAAATCTGTCCGGTTTAAAATATCAGGCGGGAATATTTCAGTTCGTATGCGGATCAGAATATTCAGTTACATAAAAATAAACAAACAGGATTTAAATTACAACATATATTTCTTTTTCTTTCCTTTTTTTTTCTTTTTTCTTTATTTTATCCTTCGTGTACCTTTCAACTTTCGTAACTCAATATTGTGTTACAGTATTCAAAACTCAAAACTCATCTTTGAATCGTATTGAAAAACGTGTAGCCCTTTCACCACGACAAATCTCAAACACCACACAAACTCTTAGCTGGGTTCTCAAGACTGTTTCTCTAGCTAATAGTGTAGAAATCTTGTTAATCTGTCTCTAGAACCGTAAAAGCACCCTTGAAAACACGCAGAACTTCAAATTGAACTTTTTAACGTAATGGAAGTGCTGAGAGAAGTGTTTTAGTGTATGTTCTCTTCCCTTATCGTAATTAATGTTTCCTAAATTATGATAAAAAAGGAATCTAGAGAAAAAAAGAGTAAAAAAAAGTAAAAGTAAAAAACAGTATTTAATGGAAAAACAATGCTTTTTTTTCGCATGATCTTCCTATTGAGGCTGCAGCAGTAGGAGGAGAAGGAGGAGGAGGAGGAGGAGGAGGAGGAGGAGGAGGAGGAGGAGGAAGAGGAGGAGGAGGAAAAGAATAGGATGCATAGAATGTCCTCTTTTCTCTTCAGACTGACTCCTTTTATTTTTCTCTTCTTTCTCTTCTCTTCCCTTCTTCCTGCTTTCCTCTTTCACGTCTGACCTCTTTTCCTCCTCCTCCTCCTCCTCCTCCTCCTCCTCCGTTGTGCTTATGTCAAACCGACTAGCTTCAGCTTCTTTTGTATCCTCTCTCCTCTCCTCTTTTCTCTTCTCTTCCTCTCCTCTTCTCTCTTCTTTATGTTATCTGCCATTCCCGCTCTTTCGGTCTTTATTCTTGCCATTCTTTCTGTCTCCCTTTCTCTTTTCCTTGTTCAAGTCTTTCATTCGCAAAAGTTTAGTTCACTTCATTATTTTTTTTTCATATCCCGTTTTCTTTTTTCATTTTTTTTTTTCTTTTTTTTCGTCTTTTGTCATTTTGTTACGCGTCACTGAATGATCATTTGCCAGTCATGTGCACTTTAAAAGCAATCTCTCTCTCTCTCTCTCTCTCTCTCTCTCTCTCTCTCTCTCTCTCTCTCTCTCTCTCTCTCTCTCTCTCTCTCTCTCTCTCTCTCTCTCTCTCTCTCTCGATAACTCACAAAGCCGCTTCCTCTCTTGTCTTCATGTTCCCTTTTCCCCTTCATTCTTCCTTCCCTCCTTCCCTCCTTCCTTCCCTCCCTGGCCGCTGGAAGGCATGGACGTGCTTGGGGAGACGAGCAAGAGGAAGAGAAAGGAATCTAAACATTTTAAAATACCCAGTAAGTTGAAGGCATTGAGGTACACGGTTAGCTACAGAAACTGGGTAACTATCTCCTCTCCCTGTCTTTCTCTCTCTCCTTAACCGCGTCTTATCTCTCTCCCCGCGGGCTGTCGGGCATAAATTATCAAGTTTCTGAATTCCTCTCATTTGGGATTACGAGACGGCGGTTGGAGGGTTAAAATGACCCTTAGAGCGGTGGATTTCAAAGGGAGTTTATTTTAAAAGGTGAATTTGTGGTGGCTTGCGAACTCCTTGGTTGAAAGTAGCGCTCGTCTTGGTCTGTTTCTTCTTGTTGAGTTAGATGGCTGCTGGAGTGGCGCCGCTCATGCCGAGAAGGTTTGGGGTGAAGGGTTGTTGTTGTTGTTGTTGTTGTTGTTGTTGTTGTTGTTGTTGTTGTTGTTGTATTCAAGGTCACATCTTACTAATACTCGTTGTGGAAAATTGTTTGCCTGTTAGGAGGAAAATAAGAAAAGAATAGCATTTTAATTTTGTATTTTTTGGGGGTTATATAACTTTTTTTTTTTTAAGTGACTAGTAGAAAAATAAGGATCTGAGTTAGGACTTTTGTATTGAAGGTCGCTGAGAAAAATTGTTTGCTTATTACAAGAAAAAAAAAAAAAAGCGAAAAGAAAATAACAGTTTAACATTTTTTTCGAAGCGTACACAAAATATAAGAAGTCCGGATACAAAACTCAAGAACACTATAACAGATTCATATACGGAACTTCTATATGGAAAAGACGAGTGTGTAATACCAATAAACATGGAAAAAGATTACAAGGGGAGCGTTCAGCAAGAAAAGTAACAAAAAACTGTCGGCCAGCTCCTTTAATCCCGCCCGCCACTACAGAAATTGAATTGGAAACGAAGCTTGTAACAGTAACGGAGACGTGATGAACATTCCGGTTGTTTGGCGTGGGGTAAGGAAAGGGATCTGTGTGTGTGTGTGTGTGTGTGTGTGTGTGTGGGGTTGTTGTTGCTGTTGTTGTTTTTGTATCTTGAAATTGTAGAGTGAAATAGTATCTCTCTCTCTCTCTCTCTCTCTCTCTCTCTCTCTCTCTCTCTCTCTCTCTCTCTCTCTCTCTCTCTCTCTCTCTCTCTCTCTCTCTCTATCTATCTAAGGCCACCTCTTTTTATTCCTCCTCCCCACACACACACACACACACACACACACACACACACACACACACACACACACACACACACACACACACACACACAAAACACATGTTCTTCCTATCCTACACATCTAAGGCTCCCACAGCACCTGAATCTCGTTAACACCTGCCAGACGAAGTGTATAGGTGGGCAGGGAGAAAGGAAGGGGAGGGAGGGAAGAGAGGGAGGAAAGGTGAAAGGGCATCACGAAAGGGAAGGACAGGGAAATAAGAGGAAGGGGAGGAAAAGGAAAATAGGCCGTACAGGAGAATTGGCTGGCTTAGGAAAGGGCTTCGAAGCGAGAGAGAGATAGATAGAGAGAGAGAGAGAGAGAGAGAGAGAGAGAGAGAGAGAGAGAGAGAGAGAGAGAGAGAGATTAGATACTGCACTTTTTTTCTTTCTTTTTGTTCTATATTCGTACTGTTGCTCTTTCACTTATTCTCTCTCTCTCTCTCTCTCTCTCTCTCTCTCTCTCTCTCTCTCTCTCTCTCTCTCTCTCTCTCTCTCTCTCTCTCTCTCTGACTGGAATTTGTTTTATTTCATGACCTGAGTATATAATTTACCTCCTCCTCCTCCTCCTCCTCTTCCTCCTCCTCTTCCCCTACCTGGTAATGACGAGTGAGTGACCAGGTCTTGTGAAGGCGACACCTGCACCGCCCCTCTTGTCATTCAGTCACCTCTGATCTTCCCTAATCATCAGGTAGAGCAGTGGGAGGGGCGTTACCTGAGGGCGCCTGAGGGGAAGGCGAGGGCGTGGCGCTGAGAGACGAGAGGGACCAGAGGGGATACTGAAATATATATAGAATGACGAGTAATAAGGGTAACAAACAGGGTGATGGGAGTGGCGTGTGGGAGTCTATGGGGAGTCTATGGGGTACTAGCGTGTGTTGCTATTGGTTTGTGATAAAATGTGATATAGTGTGCATGTTATTGCTAGTGTATTGTGGGTAAGGTTTGATGCTAATGATTTTTCTCTCCTTTCTTCTCTTTCCAGGTAAGTTCCAGTGGGGTGTTCCTCGTCCGGGCTGGAAAGTATTGTGTGTGTGTGTGTGTGTGTGTGTGTGTGTGTGTGTGTGTGTGTGTGTGGGTCCTTCCGTTCATTCCTGTCACTCTCTCGGGAATTACAAGAAAATGAAGACAAAAATTGAAGAACGATGAGAAAGGTAGAAAAAAATAATAAATGATCAAGAAAATGAAAACTTGAGCGGAAGAAAACGGAGAAAGAAATCGAGTGAGTGTGTTTAGTGTGTCCAGGTGTGTGTGGTGGGAAGGTACACCTGCTTTATTTATTTACATGTTTGTTTGGTACTTTATGGAAGGGTTTTTTCTGTGTTCTGTGTCGATGATGTTCCTGGAAAAATGTCACATAAAGCTCTTTGTGTTTTGGTACTGGTGTTGGTGGTGGTGGTGCTGATGATGATGTAGTAGTAGTAGTAATAGTAATAGTAGTAGTAGTAGGAACCTATGGAATTACTCACGACTACTACTACTACTACTACTACTACTACTACTACTACTACTACTACTACCATCATGTTACAACTTCCAAGGTATTACTTTCATATCGGAAAAATTCAAAAAAATATTCTGAAGTTTCTAGTAGTTCCCGCCTTATTTTTCTTTCGGATACTGAATTTGATCGCGGAAAAGTTTGAAAAGACATCCAGAATAAAATAGGCTGAGGGTAGGCCTATGCTGCCTCCGTTAATATGAAATTTCTTTAAAATCCTATCAATTTTATTTTTTATAACATTTGGGAATCATTTTTATATTTTTTTTACCATTTATTCTATTATCTTGGTAGAAGAAAGGAAAATATGTGTGTGTGTAGAGAGAGAGAGAGAGAGAGAGAGAGAGAGAGAGAGAGAGAGAGAGAGAGAGAGAGAGAGAGAGATATGAGTTTAAATAACCTAAGTTTTTATTTGCCATTCAACATATGAAGCAACTGTCCTCCTTGTCCCTGTCTGTCTGTCTGTCTGTCTGTCTGTCTGTCTGTCTGCCTGTCTGTTCGGCTGTCTGTCTGTTTCATCTCTTTCCTTTTGTCTTTCTAATGTACTCGTGTGCATCTCTCTCTCTCTCTCTCTCTCTCTCTCTCTCTCTCTCTCTCTCTCTCTCTCTCTCTCTCTCTCTCTCTCGGCTTCCAATTTGAGTATAATTTGATATTTTTCCTCATTCTCTTTTCGTACATATTGAGTGGTATTGTTTTTTTGTTTTTTTTCTTTTATCCCTGCAGGAGTAATTTCAACGTTGCATAAAAGTTGCGCTTGTTGTTTATTGAAAAATGTTGTAATAAGCCGATAACTTGTCTTCGTTAAGGAGAAATTAATGACAAGGAAATATTACGACGAAGATAAAGTGAACTGCTTAGGGAAGGAGAAAGTGGGGAAGGAAAAAAAAAGGGTTGGAAATCTTAAAAGGAAAAGAAACGAAGGAAAATATTTAGATTCCTTCAGAATAGATTGGCCTGGGCGTGCGCGCCTTAACATACACACACACACACACACACACACACACACACACACAGATAGAGAGATAGATAGATAGAGAAATAGACAGACAGAAAGACAGACAGATAGACAGATAGATAGACAGATGGAGAGAAAGTTAGAGAGACAAATAGACAAATCGATAGACACATAGATAGATAGATAGATAGACAGACACCAACAAAATCAATACAATACATAATAATCAAAACCAAACACACACACACACACACACACACACACACACACACACACTATTAGTAACACAAGGAGAGGTTCATGGGGTGGGGATGGAGGAGGGGGAGAAAGCACCGTCTCCTGCCGTATTGTTGTGTGTGAAACAAAAATACTTACTAGCATTTGAATATGTAATGAACACACGTCCAGCCAGCATTAAGTTAATGTTCAAGCAGGACTGCCGGTGATTATGACCCTTCGAGGCGGGGAGTTTAAGGGCGTGTTTTGCTCACCTTTCCTCCTCCTCCCTCACCGCCAGTACTTGAAACAGTCCTGCATAGAGGGACGGTCATTACGGACAAGGGGGACGAAAAGAGTGGAGGAAGGAGAGGAAAAGAGTGGAGGAAGAGGAGAAAAGTGGAGGAAAAGAGTAGAGGAAGGAGAGAAAAAGGGAGAGAAGCAGAGGAAAAACAGGAATAATCAGAAGGAAAGGAGAATGGTTTAGAAATGTGGATGAACGAAAGGAACGGAGGAGGAAGAGGAGGAGGAGGAGGAGGAGGAGGAGGAGGAGGAGGAGGAGGAGGAGGAGGAGGAGGAGGAGGAGGAGGGTTTGGAACTGTACACGGCTTTAACTAAATGAATAATTGAATTAATGTATAAATGAATGTAATGCACGTCTCTCTCTCTCTCTCTCTCTCTCTCTCTCTCTCTCTCTCTCTCTCTCTCTCTCTCTCTCTCTCTCTCTCTCTCTCTCTCTCTCTCTCTCTCTCTCTCTCTCTCAGGCAAAATGCATCAAAGAAAGAAGCTTTTAGTATTTTCGTACTACATTAAGTAAGAAGAGAGAGAGACAGACACAGAGAGAGAGAGAGAGAGAGAGAGAGAGAGAGAGAGAGAGAGAGAGAGAGAGAGTCAGTCCATCATTTTCTCTCAGTGTATCATTCTTGTTTTTCTGCACAAGTCTTATGATTCTCTCTCTCTCTCTCTCTCTCTCTCTCTCTCTCTCTCTCTCTCTCTCTCTCTCTCTCTCTCTCTCTCTCTCCCGGGCAATTACAGCGGTGCATTAGTGGACACGCCCAAAGGAAACCCAAGGCGGGGATCAGATGGCTTATTGGGACCGAGGACGCTGGATCACCTCGATCAGTGTGACTCTTATGCGACTCAGTTTATGAACCTCCCGGGAAACAAACCCTGGCGGAGGAGGAGGAGGAGGAGGAGAAAAGAAGAAAAAAAGAGTTGGCAAGGAGGAAGTAGAAGAAAAAGAAGAAAAACAGAAGAAAGAAGAAGAGGTAAACGAGGAAAAGGATGACGAGGAGTGAAAGGAAATAAAAGAAAAGAAGAAAAACAAGAAAAGGACGAGTGATAGGAGGAGGTGCAAGGAGAAAAATAAGAAAAAAAGAAAAAAAGAAGCAGGAGGAGGTAGGAGAAGAAAAAAGAAGAGAAAAGAAGAAAGAACAAATGAAAATAAAAAGGAAACTGCAAGGAACCACCAGGCTTACACGTGGCAGGGTGTTTTGGGGTGTTTTGGGGTGTTTTTGAGTGTGTTTGTGGCAGTCCCTGTATGAAACGTCCCTTTTTCCCTATTTGTCAAGTCTTTTAAATCTCTCTAATGACACAGCACTAACAACCTGATTGGTGAGTGTTTTCCAGTCGTCTACCGCTCATGTGAACCAAATCCTTCCTTTTAAATCTTAGTCAAACTTGAACTAACACAAAAACAAAAACAACTAGTACTTGTATTGACGATAAACAGGAAATAAAAGGCAGGAAATAAAGAGGAAGAGGAAGAGGAAGGTGTGAAATGGATTGTGGTGATGATGGGAAAGAAAAGAGGAAAGAAAGGAGATGCCGGAAAAAAAGACGAAAGCTGAGGTGAGGAAAGATGAGAAAGATAAGAAAGATTATTAGAAGAACGAGAAGGAAAAAGAGGAAAGAAGACCGGGAAGAGAATGAGATAAAAGGCAAGAAAGAAGAGAAGAAGGATGAGGAGGAAAAAAAAGACAAAGGTTAAGATGAAGAAGGTGAATGAGAAGGAGAATGCGGAAGATATAAAAGAGAATTAGGAGGAAGAGGAGGAGGAGTAAAGTGTCACGTGTCTTGATCATAATGGAAGATGGAAGAGACGACCCCAGATAACGAGAGGAAACAGGAGGGGGAGAAGAGGAGGAGGAGGAGGAGGAGGAGAAAATAGTTGAAGTTTTTTGGTAAATCATTGAAGAGGCAGTGAAAAATGGCGGTGCGGTTCATGACACTGCTCATGATAAATGGAGGCGGGAAAAAATGAAGCGAAAAACAGAAAAAAAAAGAGAGAGAAAAAAAAAAACGAACAAAGAAGAATAGTTGCTCGTGATTAATTGAGAGAAAAAAAAGTGAAGAGGAAAGGAAATTAAAGGAAGGAAAAGCAAATGCGAAAAAAAGAAATGTGCTCGAGATAAATGGAAAAAAAGAATACGGCGAGAAAGGAAGGAAGGAGACGAAATGCAATTAAGACGCACTCGGGATGAATTAAAACAAAAGAAAGGCGAAAAGAAAGAGACAAAAACCGAAGGAAAAAATATATATACAAAAAAATGAAAAGGCCAATTGTTCCCTGAAGTTCCGAGGCGAAGAAGAAATTGTAGTGCACGAAACTGGCAGACAAAAAGCTGAATTAGTTAAGAAATAGTAATTAAGGAACCATCGGAATTCTCGGTACAAAATAATGCTTTATAGAGAGAGAGAGAGAGAGAGAGAGAGAGAGAGAGAGAGAGAGAGAGAGAGAGAGAGAGAGAGAGAGAGAGAGAGAGAGAGAGAACCACATTAAGAAACTCCAAGGGGAAGAGTTAACCCGTAAGATATGACCTAACTTGACCTAAACCTTAACTTCACGTAACCTAACTTAACCTAAACAAATCTAACCTGACTTCACCTACCTAACTTAACCTAAACCTGCATAACCTAACTTAAAAAAATAAATAAATAAACAAAAGTGGTCATAAGATTCAATACTTTTATATACTGTAATAAACCTGAGAGTTGTAGATAATTCAGGTCAGTTGGGAGAGAGGCGAGTGTGAGGCGAGTTGGTGAGTGGGGTGATGGCTCAGGTGTGCGTCAGGTGTGGCTTGGACGAGGCAGGTAACACGCGGGCTGATGGATTTATGGATGAAGGAGAGAAGTTTTTTGTGTTTTTCCCTCCTCACTGTCTTAACTTTGCTGTCCTCCTGGTTCTTTCCTCCCTCTCTCTCTTTGTCTGTGCTTATTTTCTGTCCCTTGTCGTGAATGTATGAAGGCGGAAAGCAGTAATTTTTGTTCATAACTCTCTCTCTCTCGTCTTTCCTGTATTACGTTCTTGACAATTTCTTTAATCTTTTCTCCTTTTCTTCTTAATTTCATCTCTTCCTTGTCTTTGTTCATCCTTCTACTTGTTTAAATTAAAAAAGAGAACATTATTTTGCCAGTAGCAGTAGTAATAGTAAAGGCAGCAACAGTATATTATCAAATGCCAAACAGCTCGCCTCGCCGCCACTCAGCCCCATAACAGAGCAACTCGACGCACTCAATAACAAACTCGCCTCATTGGCAGCCACTAACTTGCCCCACTTGCCTCGCCCATAATTATAAACTTCACCACAAGGAAAGCTGTCGCCCCGTGCATGTGTAGCAGTGTATGTGTGGCAAACTGTGTGTGTGTAGCCGCCTTGTGTTTGTGTAGGAGTGTAGCGGTGGTAGTAGTAGTAGTTGTTGTTGTTGTTGTTGTTGTTGTTGTTGTTGTTGTTGTTGTTGTAGCCTCATTGTTGTCTTGTGTTCTTTCTTTTTCTTCTACAGTCTTCCCTGTTACGTTATTATGAGAGGTGCCTTTTATTCCGTCTCTCCCTTTCAGACACTTTCTTCTCTCTCTTACGTATATCTGTCTGCAAGGGCAACACTGTAGTGGCTCTCAACCTTTACCAAATCCATGAACCTTCCAAGACCTTTTCAGAAGTTCATGAACCATCCCGCGTAAGACGATTGGTTCCCTTCCTCGCTGGCCACTTTCCCTTTCCCCAATCCCTTCCTTTCTTATCCCTTTAACCTACCTTTCCCTTTTTCCCTTCTTTCTTAGGACAGTCGCTCTCCTTTTCCCAGTCCCTTTACCCTTTCTTTCCTTTTAAAGCACTTTTCTCTACTTTTCCTTCCCTTCCACGTAAATCTATCCTCATATTACCTATCCACTTAACCTACCTTCCTCTGCCAGATACAGTGCCTTCCTCACTTAAACCTACCTCTCCCTTCCCCACCCTTCCCTCCACCTTCGCCCCCCCAGCAGGTATATACAGAGTCTTCAGCGTCGCCTGCGTAGGTCGGAATGAGACGGACGGGCTTGGGGCGGGTTATCTTGGCTCATTACTGCACTATTTATGGCCACTTAGAACCGAGGCGCGCGTCAAAGGTCCATTTGAATATATCTGAATGCTAAGGAGTTGGTGGCGTGAAAGGAGAGAGGTGCGACGCGTCTTTACGGGGTGACGGGATGAAGGGGTGACAGTTACAGTGATGGGGTGATGGTATGACGGGGTGAAGGGGTGAAGGGAATGCTGGAAAAATGAAGTGGAATGAGTCTGCGTGAGGTAAGGAATTGCAAGTGAATGGAAATGCGCAGATACAAGAATAGAGAGGGATGGGATCAGTGGGGGCAGTAAAAATGAAGAGGTGAAAAATGAAGGTTTAGCTGGAAAGGTGGAGGTGTGCAATGGTCTAAGTGCTTTGAGGATAGGCGAGAATGAAAGGGTAGAGGGCACTGGGAACTGGAGGCAGGTGAAAATAGAGGAGAGAGGTAAGATGCGAAAATACAGGTTTAGCGAGGAAGTGACACTGAAATGAGAGAGAGGAGGACGAAGGTGGATGAGGAAGGGCGGATCAGTAGAGAGCTGGTGAGGAAATGAGAGAGAGAGAGGGTAGAGATAAGGACAGGTGAGGAATAGGAGATAGAGGATGCAGGGAAGGAAATGAGCGAGGTGGGAGCGTGGCTGCAAAAGGGAAGGTACATTGCAGAGACAGACACAGACAGAAGTAGAATATTCAACGCATCTCACTCTCATGTCACGCTATTTCGTCACTCGTCCGCTTCATGCACACCCGGGAGTCGCTGGAAAACACGCTACTTTTATCTGCTATCCCTCTGAGGCGCCGCGGGAACATTGCCTCGCGGATATTGAAATTCGTTTAACCGGACCCAGAGGCGAGGCGAGGGAAAGGCGGGGTGGGGTGGTGGGAGGCGAGGGAGCAGCCAGGGGAGAGAGGGACTTGGTGACCAGCCGCCCCTGCGTGTTAAGGTGACAGGTACTCAGGTAGGCAATAGAACGGCGCCGCTCCACGTTACTGAAGTGAAGGAAATATGCGTTGCCTCCATGGTTTTGTGAAATGAAGTGTGTATTGCGCTTTTAGCTTCGTGTTGTTTATGTTTAAGTAAAATAACGGCTTTCTTTTTTCGTTTTTCGTTCGTTCTTTACCTGAAAATGATTAATGTATGGAAACGTGATGAATTTACTTAAAGAAGCGTTGAATAAAGATAGATTTTTAAAGTCGAAATACATTCTTGCCGCCTCTTTCATACTGTAAAGCAAGAATTCATTTTTTTTTATTTCCTCCCTTATTTGAAATACAGATACATACATACAAACATAATAGAACTAAAAAAGAGCGTTGAATAAAGGTAAAGAGGGGAACTGAAGTAGATTTTTGACTTTCTTTTCGTGACATTAAAACGAAACTATAATTTTTGTATCCTCCTTACTGTAAAAAAATAAATAAATAAACTTATACTAACATCTAACTGTAAATTGAAATGAAGAAACAGGGAAATGAATACAATGGCTTAAAATCAAGTACATTTTGACGTTCTTGATTCTACTGCCAATGCAAGACTCGCTTTCTCCCCACACGAGTTCGCCCTCTGACTTGAAACCATAAATATGTAAAGCATTCTCAATATACAACACGCAACAAACTTAAGGACGATAACAATAAATCCAGAAGATACGAGCTTACTAAATAAATCTTTCCTTCTTTGCAAGTCGAACATATTTTTTCCTCACGACAAATTTAGTGATAGGTAACACACACACACACACACACACACACACACACACACACACACACACACACACACACACACACACACACACACACACACACACTTCACGGCGGCTCTGAGGCTGACGTAGATGAAGTGTATTGCTGTTCCGATGACGGCTCAGAGTTTGTGCAAGTTTAAGGTCGATTTTTGTGTGTGTTTGGTTTTACGGTCGTTAGCGGAAGACCCAGTGACCTTGAACTGGCGGAGAAGCGGGAAACTGAGCGGAAAAAAGGTCAAGAGAGAGAGAGAGTGGGGAAAGAGAGAGTGAGAGTGAGGTAAGGGTCTATATTACATGATTGGTACGTGTTCCTGTGGTTAACACGTTCCGTATATGATCGTTACTTAAATTACTGATGTTACTTTCATTTTTTTCTTATCCTTTTGATTTATTTTCCTCTCTTTCCCCTGAATTTGTAGTTTATTTTGATTCTCTTGTTTCCTTTCTATTTTTCTTTCGTTGTTTCCTTTCCTCGTCTCTTGTTTTTATTTCAAGTGTAACCTGCATAGAATATTTGATAAGAGATACTTTCCTCTTTCTTTTTAAACCGAAATACCTGTTCTTTTAGGATAATGTCGGATTAATACTAAGTAGAAGCATCTTGAGCAGCAGCAGCAGTAGTACTCGTAGCCGTCGTCGTCGTAGTAGTAGTAGTAGTAGTAGTAGTAGTAGTAGTAGTAGTAGCAGCACAACCAGCCCCTTTTCACAACCCCACTCTTATTTTCCAGTGTAATTCCCAGAAGCTTGAACTCGCATAACTTACACTAGCGAAGGAAACTCCGTCACAACACAACACTCGACTCAATTTCACAAGTATGTCTCTCCGGCGTGGTGCACTTTCCGGGAACACGAGGAATGACTTTATGCACTTAAGTTACATCGCTAAGGCTGAAGGAGCTGCGGCGCGGGTCTCCCTGGAAGCCATATTAAACCCTCTGCCTCCAGTTTTCAGCATTCAAGGCATCGAAATCTAATTACGGATGTGTCACCTATCCTTACTTGTACTACTGAGAAAGGTGCCGATATAGACAGTAGGTAAACTAGTCTGCTGTGATTGATGATTATCCTTTTTTTTTTTTTTAAGGTGTAGTATTGAGGGTGAGTGGTAGAGGGAGAAGTGGTTCCTGGAAGGGCGAAGGGAGGCAATAAAGAGCTGAGTTTTGTGGAGGAGAGTGGCTTTGTGCGGCTATCAGGGGAGTGAATGGGGAAATTCGTGTCTGTGATTTGATTGAAGGTAAAGGGAGAAAAGCAGGTTAGGTGGTTAAGAAAATGTCGTTGGGTTGGATTAAGTTTAGTGAAATTACCTTAGATTAAGTTGCGTTGGGTTAGCTTAGGTTAGCTTAGCTTAGGTTACGTGGTTAAAGAAATGTCGCTGCGTTAGGTTAGGTTAGGCATAGTTAGGTTAAGTTGGATAAGGTTAGGTTAAGTTACGTTATGTTAGATTAAGTTAGATGGTTAAAGTTATATCGTTGGAGAGACGTGGGATATACGGAACAAAGCAAGGAAATGCAGCTGGGGTGGATGGGAACAGACAAGCAGTTGAGAGTGACGAGTGGAGGAGGTTGGTAATGCCTTTGTGTTATAGTGAAATCAGAGAAACCATTGTTGAAAGTTGATGCTGTAAGATGGATTAGGGACTGATAACAAACACACACACACACACACACACACACACACACACACACACACACACACACACACAAAGACAAATAGATAGACAGAGAGACGGAGAGACACACACATCCTAGCAGACAGACAAGCGGGCGATTCAGAGACAGAAAGACGTTTGTTCCCTGCCTCCTTGACGTGGACTCTTTGATCCATTGTGCCGTCCCCGTGCCAGTCCCCGCCGCTGCGCCTCCCTCGGCTGCTCATTGTGGCGGTAAAATGAGAGTAATTATTCGCCTTTAATCATTTCTAAAGGACGATTCATGACAGGTGGACGCCGCCAGGAGGAACAAGAGGAGGAGGAGGAGGAGGTGGAGGAGGTGCTGGGTCAGACAGAGAGAGAGAGAGAGAGAGAGAGAGAGAGAGAGAGAGAGAGAGAGAGAGAGAGAGAGAGAGAGAGAGAGAGAGAGAGAGAGAGAGACCGTTGACCTTAAAGGATATGATTAAAAAAAAACTGAAAAATAGAAGAAAATGGAACAAAGGAGAAAAAAGACAGAGAAACGTGACCTGTGAGAGAGAGAGAGAGAGAGAGAGAGAGAGAGAGAGAGAGAGAGAGAGAGAGAGAGAGAGAGAGACATGATATCTTACCTACCTGCTTGTCAATTAGAGACCAACTCACCTGTGCTGAATAATAACCAAGAGAGAGAGAGAGAGAGAGAGAGAGAGAGAGAGAGAGAGAGAGAGAGAGAGAGAGAGAGAGAGAGAGAGAGAGAGAGAGATTTGCAAGGTTAATCTGACCAATGCGGTACGGTCTCAAACATAGGACAGTGACATTGAGCTGGTGAAGGAAAGACAAGGGAGAGCAAGGGAGAAGAAAGGAAGGAAGGGAGGAAAGAGAAACAGCTTTCTTGCCCTGTCCATTTTCTTTTGGTTCCTCGTATATATATATATATATTTTTCTCTCTCTCTCTCTCTCTCTCTCTCTCTCTCTCTCTCTCTCTCTCTCTCTCTCTCTCTCTCTCTCTCTCTCTCGTTGTTGTGTTACTTGTGTTTTTATTTTTTTATTGTTCTTTTGTATTTTTTCTCTACTTTCTTTTGTATTTCCTTTTGTTTGTAGTTGTCACGTTCCTGTTGTTCTTTCATTCTCCTTCTCTGTTTGTTCTTCTTCTTCTTCTTCTTCTTCTTCTTCTTCTTCTTCTTCTTCTTCTTCTTCTTCTTCTTCTTCTTCTTCTTCTTCTTCTTCTTCTTCTTTCTCTTTCTCTTTCTTTCTCTTATTCTTCAGCATTATCATCACCGTCGTCTTTCATCATCTCCTCCTCCTCCTCCTCCTCCTCCTCCTCCTCCTCCTCCTCCTCCTCCTCCTCCTCCTCCTCCTCCTCTCGTTCTTCAGCAGTAGTTAAGTTAATGGTTCTCTCAAAATGTCATCTCTGCACGATTGATAAGAGCACTACCGACTTTCTCTCTCTCTCTCTCTCTCTCTCTCTCTCTCTCTCTCTCTCTCTCTCTCTCTCTCTCTCTCTCTCTCTCTCTCTCTCTCTCTCTCTCTCTCTCTCTCTCTCTCTCTCTCTTAGGAGTTAAGCTTTTCCTTTCTTTATATTTTTATTCATTATTCCTTTGTCACTTTCAGAAATAAGACTTGTTGTATGTGAATTTTGTTAATTAAAACATATATACAGTATTTGTTCGTTGTATTAGCCATTTGTTTACTGTATTTGTTGTATCGCTGCCTATTCTCAATTTTCTTTCATATATTCGTATTTTTTTTGTTTTTGTTTTTTTGTAATTTTAATGAGTTTTTACCATACCATAAATTTTTGTTTGATCATGAATATTTAACCTGCCTCTGTTGCTTTTAATTTATGTTCGTTTTTTATCGGCGCTGTATGACCACGATGTTGCGGCGCATTAACACAAAGCAATCTATTAATTAATTCTCGTATCGTGTGACCTTTTTTTTATTCCTTTTTTTTTTACAGATATAGAAAATAGTGTTTTTTATAGGGAGATATACAGAATAGTGAGTGTTTTTAGATAGATATACAGAATAGTGAGTGTTTTTAGATAGATATGCAGAATAGTGAACCTTTTTTAGATAGATGTACAGAATAGTAAACCTTTTTTTTAGATATATAGAATAATGAGCCTTTTTTTTTAGATAGATGCACTTTATAGTTGGTCTTTTTTTTTTTTAGATATACAAAGTAGTGTTGTTTTTTTCTAACCTCCTTCACTTTAAAAAAAATATGAAGGTAAGTTTAGTTTTGTTACATCTGTTATATTCACAAAGGTAGAATGTGTGCGTTCCTCTCTTTTTATTTTCCTCTTTTTTATATTCCTCTTCTCTCCCACCCACCTGCTGTTTTTCACCACAAAAATAGCGCAGTGAATATGCCGCGTGTATTTCACCGAATAAGAAGTTAAATTTAGTTTCTTCGCTCATTCGCTGCAGAAAGTAACGCACGTTCCTTCTTATTTTCTTTTTCTTTTATTTTTTTTATTTTTTTCACCAACTGCACTTCCTCTTAACAAAAATATTGCCGTGAAACATTAGTACACACACACACACGCACACACACACACACGAGAGAGAGAGAGAGAGAGAGAGAGAGAGAGAGAGAGAGAGAGAGAGAGAGAGAGAGAGAGAGAGAGAGAGAGAGAGAGAGACAAGAACCAAACAAAGACACAGGCAGAATGAAAGAAAGAATGAAGGAAAGAAAGAAAGAAAGAGAGAGAGAGAGAGAGAGAGAGAGAGAGAGAGAGAGAGAGAGAATTGGAGATGGAGTGGAAAACCTGTATACCTAAGAGAGAGAGAGAGAGAGAGAGAGAGAGAGAGAGAGAGAGAGAGAGAGAGAGAGAGAGAGAGAGAATTGGAGATGGAGCGGAAAACCTGTATACCTAAGAGAGAGAGAGAGAGAGAGAGAGAGAGAGAGAGAGAGAGAGAGAGAGAGAGACGAGGTAAAAAGCCGCTCGGTATCCTATTCCAGCCATGTCCTTTGCCCCCAGATCTCCTTAGCGGCTTAGCGGATCGAGGCCCTTCGCTAAATACAAGGGAGGGGCCAGTCCGATTTTGTCTGCATTTCGTCAGTCACTTGGCGTAAGAGAGAGAGAGAGAGAGAGAGAGAGAGAGAGAGAGAGAGAGAGAGAGAGAGAGAGAGAACGCCGGGCCTCTGACTGACTGACTGACTGCGTGATCTTGTTTCCGTTTTCTATGCCAGCGTTGAGTAGTGGGGTTTATTTAAATTGCTGCTGTTGTTGTTGTTGTTGTTGTTTTTCTTCTTTCCCAGTTGTGTCATCCTTTCGTCTTCTTTATCATCATTTTCATTTCCTTTATCATCCTCTCCATTCTCTCTTTCCTCCTCCTTTCCTCTCTTCTCTCTCGTCTGTCCTATTCCTCTTTGGGTGTACCGTTACCATCTTCACCTGCTTCCTACATCCACCACCACCACCACCACCACCACCACTACCAGTTCCTCAATTTCCTCTCCTTTAAACTCAAAACATCACCACAATTCAACCATTTCTTATGTGATTGCTAGTAGGTGTTTCCAGAGCTTATGGATAATTTGCTAGTGGTGGAAATAGCTGCGATTTTTTTTTTTTTTTTCACTAGTTTCAAAGGGACGAAATTTTTACCTGTCGCTTTAGAATCCCTCGGGAAGAACAGGTGAGGATGTGAAGCTTGGCAGGATGGAAAGGTGTGTTTGAAAATTCTGCTTGCCCGTGTTTTTTTTTTTCCTCTAGTTATATTTGTACACGTGTAAGTCTCTCTCTCTCTCTCTCTCTCTCTCTCTCTCTCTCTCTCTCTCTCTCTCTCTCTCTCTCTCTCTCTCTCTCGTGGTCTGTTCAGGGCTCAGTAACACAAGTAAACGTCAGTCTTTCAAGGAATCCATTTGCGAGAGAGAATCAGTTATTTGAAATTCTTTGTGTTGAGTTTCGATTTGTTAATGAAAAGTTTATCCTCTCTCTCTTTTATCGTTCTTTCCTCTGTTTTGCCTCTTCCGTCTTTCACTCATCCTTTTTTCTCTTCCTACTTCGCCTTTTGCGCTTCTGTTTTTGTTTTTTTTTTCCTTGGCGTAACGTCAAGTACCCAGGCGACGAGCTTAGCATGATTTTTAAGTAAAGGGATCAAGGAAGGTTGAAAGCTGTAAAAGACATTTGCTCTTTATCCTTGAGGCGCTGGAGGCGATGGTGCGCTGCTGCTGCTTCTGCCGCTGCTGCTGTGTCGCGTGCTAAAAGAGGAAGGTGAAAAGTGAAAAGAAAAACAAAAAAAAAAAAAACACGAAGGGAGAAATGTAAGTTATTTTATCCGATTAGTGTTGGGTGGAATGACGTGTGAATGCAGTTTTCTCTCGTTTTTTATTTTGTTTTGCGTCTCAGCTTCGTTTTTTCGAGTTTGATGTTTTTTTGTTGTTGCTGTTGCTATTGTTGTTGCTGTTGTTGTTGTTGTTGTTGTTGTTGTTGTTGTTGTTGTTGTTGTTGTTGTTGTTGTTGTTGTTGATGTTTTCTTCAGGAGTCACAATTTGAGCCCCAAGAGAAGTGAAAACCCCGCGTCACTTCAACTCACTTCACTTATCCTCCTTTGTTCTAGTTTCATGTTCTTTTCATGATGCATTCATATCAATTAACCCTTTACGAGTCACTTTTCAAACCCCAAGAAGTGAAGACCCCACCTCACTTCACCCCACCTCACCTCACCTCACCTCACCTCACCTCATCCCATCCCGTGCTGGTTTCGCCCGATCGTTCCTTCCCATCAGCTGTAATTCCCTCATAATAATTTTCCTGCTGGTGGTGGTGGTGGTGGTGACGGCTGGTGATGTCTTCCTTATTGTGGGCTGATGTGGATTGGTTACAAGTTATTAATGGTTTGATGTGTACCTGGCTGTCTGCTTGGCCATCTCTCTCTCTCTCTCTCTCTCTCTCTCTCTCTCTCTCTCTCTCTCTCTCTCTCTCTCTCTCTCTCTCTCTCTCTCTCTCTCTCTCTCTCTCTCTCTCTCTCTCTCTCTCTCTCTCTCTCTACATATACATGCAGTAATGAGTGGACGCCCAGCCTGCCCGCCTTTTCAGTCTCTTCCTCGCGAGAGAAGGAAATAAAAAGCAATTTTGTCCCCCCCGGAAGAAAAATCCGGAGATCATTCTGGCGCAGGAAGTGACTCAAAAATTTTTCCTCCTTTCCGTGTCGCCTTTCCTCCTTTTCTCCCTTCCCTCCTTTCCTCCCTTTCCTCCACCTATTCCCTGTGCCCTTTTGCCCTGTGTTCCTCCTCCCTGTCTCCTCCTACCGTTGCATCTACACGGAATTCATGCTGTATTTGCCTTTAATTTCTTTGTTATTTTTTCCTTTCCTCTTGTCTCCTTTCATGGCTACCCACCTTCTTCCGCGCCGCCTTCTGTACCTGTCCGTCTGTATGTTTGTCTGTATGTCTGGCTGTCTTTTTCGCTATTTACCTTTCTGTTTCTGTGTATCTTCCTCAGTTTCAAGTCATTCTTTTGTCTCTTTGACTCTATCTGTCTGTCTATCTCTGTTTTCCTGTTTCAATGTCTTTTGTGCTTCTCCTCCTGTATGTTTGTCTGTCTGTCTGTCTGTCTGTCTTTCCCTCCATTTAGCTGCCTATGTCTCCCTGTCTGTCTGTCTTTGAGTGTCTATCTATCTCCTTTTGTTTATCTGTCTGTCTTTTTTCTGTCTATCTGTATGTCTGTATCTCTCTCTCTCTCTCTCTCTCTCTCTCTCTCTCTCTCTCTCTCTCTCTCTCTCTCTCTCTCTCTCTCTCTCTCTCTCTCTCTCTCTCTCTCTCTCTCTCTCTCTCTCTCTCTCTCTCTCTCTCTCATTATCTCCTAATACTCGCGTTCCTCTGGCAATTCATGGTCGTCGTTGGAGGAAACTGCAGGTATCATTTTCCCGTATATCCTCATCTTTGTCTTATCTTTTCCCTATTTCCTCAAGTTTTCCTTATCTTTCTTCGCTTTTTGGTACTTGCTCCCTTTTTTGTCTTTTTTTCTTCCTTGGCTCGTTTGCATTCGATATTCATTCCACTCTTTCTGTTTCTATTTTCATGATTTTCTATATTTCTTTCTTTCTTTACTTTTATTTAGTGTTTTTTTTCTTTTTCTTTTTCTTTTTCTTTTCTGCTCCTTTTTTCCTTTTTTTCGGGAGTCTTTTATTTGTGTCTCTTTCTTTCTTTATTTCGGTCTCTAATTCTGTCGAGTGTCTTGTGAGAGCGTCATGAGGCAAGGAGGAACGTATTTGCTGTGCTGTGGTGTGCGTTGGAGCAAGTGTAGCTTTGTGTTGTAAATGTGGGCTCTCTCTCTCTCTCTCTCTCTCTCTCTCTCTCTCTCTCTCTCTCTCTCTCTCTCTCTCTCTCTCTCTCTCTCTCTTGGTTCTTCTCCATTTTCATCCTTTTATGCATTTTTTTATTTATTTATTTATTTATTTATTTTTTTTTTTTGTCATGCACGTCTTGAAGTCAGGTCAAGTTACGTTAGGTTAGAGGTTAGATGGGATAATATTACATTAAGTTGGATCCACAAGTTACTAAGTCCTTTGCATTCCCAGTGCTTGAGATTTCCCTCCTATCGGTAAAGTTCCTATGTTTGTGTGCCCCCTTTTGAGTGTACACGTTTTAAAGTAAAGTTAGGTTAGGTTAGATTGGACGAGATTACATTCCAACATCCTTTAGTTTTTCAGTACCTTAGATTTCCCTCCAATCGGCGAAGTTCAGTCGTTCTCGTTTCCTTAGGGCATGCACATTTTTGGGGGGCGCGGCGTCGTCCTGGAGGTGGCAGCGTTGTATTGATCACTTCACAGCCCCAGCAGACGCCACCATCCGCGGCTCTGTATGGCAGTGTGTCGCCACCCCGCCCGCTGCCTGCCTGCCTGCCTGCTCGCTCGCTCGCCTGTTTATGTGCCTGCCTGCTTGGTATCTCATCCTACCCGCCCTCCTTCCCTCCTGCCTCCTTGGTATTCCGCCATCATAATTGCCAGATTGTGTGTGTGTGTGTGTGTGTGTGTGTGTGTGTGTGTGTGTGTCCGTCCGTCCCTCCTTACTAGCTTTACTGATGCTTATTTGCCTGTCAATTTGTCCACTTCATTGCCTGTCTAACACACACACACACACACACACACACACACACACACACACACACACACACACACCATCTTTTATAGAGACACACTATTCACATCATGTTTTCCATTCACTAACAAGGGAAAATGTAAAAAAAAAAAAAAAAGAAAAAGAAAAAAAAAGTTGAATCAACCTTCTCGTTTCTCTTGTCGAGGCGTGCAGAGATAACCAGCTCATCTTGTCCTCAGTAGCCCGCCTTGAGTCCGCCTGAGGGAGGAGCAGAAGGACAAGAGAGAGGAGGAAGGGAAGCTAACGAGGTCCGGATTTTGTTACTTATTAGTCGGGCTAAGTTATCGATCTTATCATTGCAAGTTGATGCGTCCTGAAAAGCTGCCTGTTTCGCTTATTTTTTCCTTTTTCTCTCGAGTGTAATCAGGTGTGGAGGCGAAAGACAACAAAGGGACTGGAAGAGGAGGAAAACTTCGCTGTTCGTACATTTCTTTAGTGGTATTTTGTGGTGGAGTTAATCAGGACTGAAAACAAAGGGAGTATTTTTTTTAATGCAAGAGTGGAACTGGCAAGGGGCAACAAAAATGAGGGAAAAAAGGCCCATTGAGGCTCCAGTCTTCAAACAGAGATCAAAAAAAGATATTAAAAATCAAAATAAAAAGAAGACAGGGTGAGTGTCTTGAAAGCTGAAGTCATAGGGAGGAGGAAATACAGAAGCAGGCAGGGAGTTTCAGAGTTTACCAGAAAATAAGAAAAAGGATGAATGATTGAGAATACTGTTTAACTCTTGCATTAGGGAGGGGGGACAGAGTAAGGGTGAGAAAATCTAGACTACTATTTTGTTATATACTTTTGTTGTGCTGTGGTGAGTTATTGAAACACACAAGATCAAGATTTCATTGAGATAATTACTTAAACCTTCAACTGATGCACTTTAGAGGGACTTTACTATTTCAAGACCTAATTACCAGAAACATCTAAAAATTCATTACGACAGAGAACAAGACGGTAATTTTAAGGCTGATTTTTAGCCTCCACACAATTGGTACCTCGGCAAGACGCTGGTACTGCAAGACTCAGGAGCGATCTTAAGTTATTTAACCACGCCTTGGTGGGTTTAAAAGTCACGGTGTCACAGGCCGGGATTTACCGCGAGAGGAAGCGACACATGTCAATCAGCGTGACTTTTGATGTAGTTTAGAGGATGGGAATCGATTTTCTAATGCATTCTGTGGTATTTTTTTATGTCAAACTTAAGAAAGAAAAAAAAATTGCCTTGTTTGCTGCGATACCAGACGTGAATGGATGAAATAAATATTCACTTCTCATTTATATCCATCAGCTTCCTCACCCTACCCATTATTAAACTTACCACTTATCATTAGCCTCTTTCACCCTATCATCAGCATTATTCACTGCATCCTTACCATGTTCTTCCTCTCCCATCACCCTGCGGTCCTGTCATCACTGCCACCACAAGCTTCTCTCATCACTCCTATCATCTGCCCAGGCTTCCTCTCCTTCTTCATCCCCGGCAGTTCTCATCACCTTCCCTGATTCACCCTAAGTCTCATTTCGCCATTCAGTCCCTCCCTTCTCATAAACACCCTGTCCCACCCTGCAGCGCTCCCATCATGCACCATCCTGCCTCTCTCCAATGACCTGCCTCACTTCTACACCCTGCCTCACCCTGTCTCACCTTGCCTTGTCCTGCCTCTCCCTTTCTCACCTCCATCTCTTCAACACAATCCTTTCCTTCCTTCCTACGCCCCACGCATCACATTTATAATAGTCTCACTTGACCTCGATGCATCACGCTACCTCACCTTAATCTAACGTCACCTTATCTAACACTCCTTTTCTCTCTCCCTAACCCATTCAACACTCACAACACACCCTTTGGTTTATCTTGTATTATTTCTATCCCTTTCATTCACCTCGGGAGTAAGAATTGTGTATTTTTTGGGGGCAATTAGATCGCTCTCGCTTCGTTTTCCTTCCCTCGTTGTCCCGTTTTCTTTTGTTCGTTTCTTGCGGGGACTTAATTATTTTTCATTGCTTGTATTTTCTATTTTTTGTGTTTTTTTTTCTTTTTCTTCCTGTTATTGTTTTTCTTTCCTCGATTCTTGCTGGAAGTTGATTATTTTTCTGTTAGTGTTGCTCTCTCTCTCTCTCTCTCTCTCTCTCTCTCTCTCTCTCTCTCTCTCTCTCTCTCTCTCTCTCTCTCTCTCTGTTTTTTTCTCTCGATTTTTTTTTTTTTGTGTGTGTGTTTTTCTGCATCGTTGGTTTTCGATTCGATAGGTTTTCTCTTTCGGATTTTCTCATTTTATTGCTTCTTTTT
>NC_087180.1:18681614-18694114 GCF_035594125.1 Scylla paramamosain | reverse complement strand
TCTCCCTTTATCTCTTCTCTGTCTTGTTATCCTTTAATCACCTTTTTTTCTCATCTCTCACATTATTTTTTCTTTTATTCCTTTTCAACCTCTGTCATCCCTTCCACATTACTCATTCCCTTTCCACAGACTCGCGTAGCACTGTGCAGAGGGAGGACGTAGAAGTGGGGAGTGGGGAGGGAGTGGCGGAGTGAAAAGGTCATCACCAGGAGAAGGAGGAAGGGAGGGTGAAAGGAGAGGGGGTGGCAAGCAGACTGTTTTTGGTTTTCATATTTCTAAAGTTTGCCAGCGTTGGAGAGTGGCGTCGGCCGTTCTACAACACAAGTTAAGGCAATTTACGCTCGGTGTTTCCTCGGGCGGGACACGAGGCTGCTGGCGGTGCGACGAGGCAAGGCGACCCGCGAGACAGAGGATCCCCCCCGCACACAGAGGCTTCGGGTGCGCTGTAATAGGTTTTCACGTTATATTAAGGTTCCTGACGCGATGCAAGGGCTCGGGTTGGAGTCCAGACAATTCCCGGGCTTTATAAAGGCTTTTCCCTCCACGCACAGAGGTTTGAGTTGTGCTGTAAATGGTTTTCACGCCAAATAAAGAGGATTGAGTTGTGCTACGAAAGGGTTTTCACTTTGTTTGGAGGTTTCTAGGGCCGCATAAAGGGTTGACTCGTGATCTAAAGGGTTTCTGTACATTCTAAGGAGTTTTTGTGCCATATAAAGGTCTGGGTTAGTCAGTAATAAAGCTTCCCGCTATACAAAGACTTCCCGCGCCGCATACAGAAGCTTGGATTGAACAGTTAAGGGTTCCTGTACAATATAACAGGTTTCAATCCTATGTATAAAGGGTTTAGGTTGATCTGTAATAGATATCCGGGTTACTTAAATGTTTCTATTACCATGAGGGCTCTTGAGATACGCATCTAGAGAACTTTGCACCTAATTTGCCAAGTTTCGTGATATTTCAAGGGTTTCATGACTGCCAGGAGTATGAAGCCGCGTCACGGCTCTCCCGCTCCCTGGAAGTTGCCGCGTCGCTTTGAACTTTCTTCTTTTGTATATTGAAGTTTCTGCCGCTAACTTCCCTCCTTCTATCGAAATTTCTGTAACTCTATCGAAGTATTTTCTTTTTTTTCGTTCGTTCGTTCGTTCAATCGAAGTTTCCTTGTATTAAAGTTTTCTCTCGCTCTGTTTTGGTCTCTCTCTCTCTCTCTCTCTCTCTCTCTCTCTCTCTCTCTCTCTCTCTCTCTCTCTCTCTCTCTCTCTCTCTCTCTCTCTCTCTCTCTCTCTCTCTCTCTTTCCCTCTTTCTACCTACCTCCCACCCACTCTCTCTACCTTCCCTCTCACTCTCTCTATCTCCTGCCTAGCTGCAAGCCTCCGCTGCTGTGCCGAAACGAAGTCTGCCGTCTCTATATCAAGTCTTCGCTAGATTCTGCGTTCGAGTCTGCACAAAAATTCTGGACGCGGTGCTGGGAATCTGCGAGCGTTTTGTTGAGGTGCGTCTGATAAAATGCGGGTGTCACGGGTTCTGTCCCCGAGGAGAAGGCGGAAGAGGCGGAGGAGAGGGACGGGAGAGGCAGTGCAGATGGTGAAGGAAGGAAAAGAAGAGGAGGAGAGGAGTAAACGTGGGAGGAGGTGAAGAGGAAGAATCGGTAAGACGAAGAAAGGAAGGATGTTAAAAGTGAAGGAAAAGAGGAAAAGGAGAAGGGAAAGAAGGAAGAAAGGATCTCAAAAATGAAGAAGAAGGAGGAGGTGCAGAAGGAAAAGTATCTGTGGAAAGCTGAGGTAGAAAAATAGGAAGAGAAGGAGGAGGAGCAGGAAAAGGGAAGAAAAATCAGTAGAAAAAAACAAAGAAAAACGGTAATAATGAAGAAGAAGGAGGAGGAGAAAGGGAGATAAAAAGTTACTTAACGAAAGAGAGAAAAGAAACTAGAGGAAAAGGAGGAAGATAGGAGAAAAAATAGAGAGTAGGGGAGACAGAAGGAGAGGAACATAATTGAGAGAAAAGAGAATATCAAAAGAACAGAAAGAAGAGGAAGAGGAAGAAAACGAAGAGGACTCACTATAAAAGGTGAAAAAATGAAGAATAAGAGAAGGAAGAGGAGAAAGAGAGAAACAGGAATGAAATAAAACACAGAGAAGAAGGAAGAGGAAGAGAGGAAAGAGGAAGAGGAAAAAAATGAACGAGAAAGAGAACTATTAAGAAGAGAAGGAGAAGGAGGAAGGAAGAGAGGAGAGATGAGAAAGAGGAAGAGAAGAAGGACGAGGATGATAGTGAAGGAGACGAGAAAATGGAGGAAGAGGAAGAGAAAGAAGAAAACGAGAAAGAAGTAGAAAGAGGAAGCCAGCGAAAGAAGACAAGAAGAAGGAGAAGGAGGAAGAGGAAGAGAAGGAAAAGCACGATATGAAAGAGTGGAAGAAAAGAAAGAAATAAGAGACGCACAAAAAGAATTAGTACGACAGCGAAAGGAGACGAGAAGATGGAAGATGTAAGAAGAGGAGGAGGAGGAGGAGGAGGAAGAGAAGGAATGGAACGATAGGAAAGAGTCGAAGAAATATTGCGCTTCACTTGAATATCTTAAAACACGGTGACCTCCTCCTAACCTCCCAGACACCCTGAGGCCCCAGCAGCAGACGGAGACTTGCTGCGATTTTCCATATTCACCGACGAGGCTCTTCTGGAGGGCCTCTCGGGGACGTTACGCCTGTTTGCCTTCACGTCTTGTTCTCCCTCATCGCGTTCACTGCCCTCACGCTCCCTCCAGTCAGTCAGTCAGTTAGTCTAGCCCACGTCTGGCCATCGGAAGTGAAGTATCTGGGATTGTGGGTCAGTTTTTTTTTATGTAAGAGGGGCACTGGGCAGGAAAAATAGCGGAAAAAGACCAACTGACGTGCCTATCCGAAAGAAAAGTTAGAAGGATCATCCGGAATTGGGGAAAAAATATTGAAGGTGAAATTTGAAGGTTAAAGGGAGAAAAATAATATTAACAGGAAAATTTGATGCCTAAAGAGAGAGAAAGAGAAAAAGTTAGATGTCTAGAGAGAGCGAAAACAAGCAAACAAACAAACAAACAAACAAACAAGCACTAACTAACCATCACAACCAAAAAAAAAAAGAAAAGAAAAAAAGATAAAACGAAAACACTGAATGGCTTCTGATCACAGGTGTTACAAATCCACACAGAGAGAGAGAGAGAGAGAGAGAGAGAGAGACAGAGAGAGAGAGAGAGAGGATCGCAGGCCTGTAATTACCCTTGTGCTTATGTATCGGGAAAAGTGAAGGGAGGCTGTGAGAGATGTAATGTGCCGGGAGTGAAGGGGGATTAGAGAACCACCTCTGCCTTCGTGGTTTTGCTGATCGCGGTCGTTACTCTTATGAGCGCCCGCTTAAAATACATGCAGGGTGTTTGCCTCGAATTTCCATAGAGTGAATGCAATGAGTCCCTGCTGCTAATGTCCTTGTGTTATGAGTGTTTGTGTGTGTGTGTGTGTGTGTGTGTGTGTGTGTGTGTGTGTGTGTGTGTGTGTGTGTGTGTGTGTGTGATTTCTTGGGTTATCTGTAAGCATGTGATATGATTGGGTGTGGTTCTCTCTCTCTCTCTCTCTCTCTCTCTCTCTCTCTCTCTCTCTCTCTCTCTCTCTCTCTCTCTCTCTCTCTCTCTCTCTCTCTCTCTCTCTCCCCAGAATACCTACATGATAACGAGAAAAGTCCTTATTGGAAATTTCTGAATTGAGAGAGAGAGAGAGAGAGAGAGAGAGAGAGAGAGAGAGAGAGAGAGAGAGAGAGAGAGAGAGAGAGAGAGAGAGAGAGAGAGAGAGAACAGACAGACAGACAGACAGAGAGAGAGAGAGAGAGAGAGAGAGAGAGAGAGAGAGAGAGAGAGAGAGAGAGAGAGAGAGAGAGAGAGTTTGTCATGTACCTATCACTTGCTCACACACACACACACACACACACACACACACACACACACACACACACACACACACACACACACACACACACACCCCTGTAGGCCTTGACATGTTTACTGGGAACTGTGCTACACGAGGAAACGCGACGCCAGACAACACCCGACAATGCTGACACGAAAAATTGTGTTCTAGGTCACGTCAGCGCAGCACAGAACACACTCCTTACCTTCCCTTGGGCTGAAGAGGAGGAGGAGGAGGAAGGAGGAGGAAGAGGAGGAGGAGAAGGAGGAGGAGGGGGAGGAGCAGGAGGAGGAGGCTAACGGAACACACTCTACCTCCCCTGGGGCTGAAGAGGAGGAAGGAGGAGAAAGAAGAGGAGGAGGAGGAGAAGGAAGTTAACGGTTTGAACACCAATACTGGGCTAACATTATTTCAAGCCGTATAACCTTGTAAACTGAAGAGCATCACAGAGGAAGAGATGAGATGAGGATGAAGACGAGGACGTGGAGGAGGAGCAAGAGGAGGGAAGATAGTAAGCTACAGGATATAAAGGGTGATGTTACGAGAGGCGTGAGGTGTAACGAAAAGGCGTGCTAAGGTGCCAGAAGTCAGTGTTTTGATGGTGGCTGAAGAGGAGCAGTAAAGAAGGAACAAAGGACTGACTGAGATTACATGAGAACGTAACGGAAGCTGCAGAAAGCTGGTACGCCTACGTGTGACAGTCCCCTGAGATAAGGATGATTGCTGGAAGGTCCCAAAGGTAGATGATAAAAGAGAAATATTGTGTTTCTAGAATATTATTGAGTGACGGTGGCTGTAATGCTGTACTGATCGAGAATACGAAGGAACTAAATAAAGACTTGTAGTATTGGAAACTGCTAGTCTGTCAGGGTGAGGATATGTAAAGAAACTTGACGTATTGGGTGGAAGGCGTGGGAGGGAAATAGGATACGGTATGAGAAGAGGAGGATAAAGGAGGGGTAGGAGAGAAAGACACTTAATTCTTACATATTATGGGCGTTTTTAGGGTGACAGGGTGTGTTGTAAAAAAAAACTCACTAAAAAATATGTAAAGGTGTAAAAGAAGAGTATCAATATATCAAATAGGGTGAAAATTAATACATGGACCTTGATTTAGGGAGTAAGAAAGCTTGTTTTAGGGTGACAGATAGGTGTATTGATGTAAAAGACAAAGAAACGAAAAGAAACTAAAACTTAGGGTGTTAGTACATTACAAAGGGTGAGAATATGGAAACTTAAGTGTGTCAATGCATCAAAAAGGGTGAAAATGTGGAAATCTTGTCAGACTTTACAAAGAACAAGATTGCAAGAGAGTTTTAGGGTGACAGAAAAGTGTACTGACGAAAAAGGCGACGAAACTAGAGAGAAAAAAAAGTTAATGCTTCAAATATGAGTGAAAATACGAAAACTTAAGTGTGTCAATGCATCAAATAGGGTAAAAATACAGAAATCTTGCTGTAGTGTGGAAGAGTACGCAGCGAACGAGAGTGTAAGAGAGTAAGGAACTGAGGAACCGTGCATGAGAGGCGAGGCTGAAAGTAAATGACGAGGGGGATTGTACGCAAAATGAGGGTGTTTGTGTGTGCTGGGAGGAAGAAAACGGACGCCACTGAAATGAAGATGGTGTTTGGGAGGGTGGCGGTGCTGGTGGTAGTAGTGGGTGGTGGTGGTGGTGGTAACGGTTGCTGGGGAGGGGGGAAAGGCAGTCTCTGTAACTCTTGTATATGAAATGCGGATTAGAAGTGAAGATCTCCTCAACTTTTGTGAAGCGGGAAAAGCTGTGTGGGATTTCTTTCAGGGATTATTTATGTCTTTCCTTCGTGTTCGTTTGTATGTGTGTGTGTGTGTGTGTGTGTGTGTGTGTGTGAGGGGGGAGGGGAGGGGGGCAAGAAAGAGAAGTATCTCCATATTATCGCAAAAAAAAAAGAAGAAAAATTGTTGCGGTAAAAAAAAAAAAAAAAAAACAGGGAAGGAATATACCGTGTTTGTGTGTTTGTCTGTGTTGTAGCGAACATAGTGAGACTTTTATTACTGTGGTGTACCCTTTTATATTATTACATTCTGCTTTGTTTTTTTTAATTGATAAGTATTTTTTTTCTCTCTCTCCTTATTTTTTGATGCATGGCCTTAGTAAGTGATTGTTGTTGTTGTTGTTGTTATTGTTGTTGTTGTTGTTGTTGTTGTTGTTGTTGTTGTTGTTGTTGTTGTTGTTTCTCATTTTGACTTGTTTATTTATTATATTATTTGTTTGTTCCAGTGTGTGTGTGTGTGTGTGTGTGTGTGTGTGTAGGTCATTTTTTTATTTCGTTATTCGCTGAGGTTTTGCAAGAGTTATTTTCCTCTGGCGTTTACGTGTATGTGTATCAACGTGTGTGTGTGTGTGTGTGTGTGTGTGTGTGTGTGTGTGTGTGTGTGTGTGTGTGTCCGGAAAGCGTAACGAAACACGCCTCAATTGCTAACAAGATAAGGTCGCTTTTCCTCTGCTCCACGTGACCCGAAGAGCTTCAGTTTGGAGAATAAAATATAAATTGCCATCAGTGAAATCACACCGACTTCCACGCGCATTTGTAAAGAATAGGAACACTTACGTAACCTTTTGATGCTCCTCTGTCGCTTAATTTTACGCAATGAATGAGAAATTGTGTTCGGTGCGCATTCGGGAGAGAGACGTGTGTATGGAACGGTGAGAAATTGTTCATTGCTTCCATTCGTGTAAAATGTGGAAATTTGGTTGCGAGGGGATGTGAAGAGGAGTGTGTGACGTTATGGAGGCACGTGGGCTGGTGATGGTGACGGTGATGGTGATAGTGGTGATGGTAATGATGATGATGATGATAGTGATGTAGCTTTATGTGTCAATACACTTAGCATAATATGATGGATAGTATAAATAATGACCAAAAAATATATATATTCTGGCACAAACTTAATACTGATACTAAGAAAAAAAATATGAAACCTAAGGAAAAAATAATAATAATAATTTGTTCTCACTATAATGACACTTACTTACACCATTTGCACGCTTAAGTCGCAGAAATAACTTGCTAAAAGACGATCCTCACTTACGTACTTCCACCTAAAAGAAAGAGAGAGAGAAAAAAAAATTAGAAAGAAAAGAAAACAGTTTATTTTCAGCCTCACTCAAATTCCACCTTTAGAACACACACGGAGAGAACAACAAAGAACAACAAACAAGGAACAACAAGTAACAACACACGAACGTAACAACAACAACCACCACCGCTGTTCACGTACGTACAATTCCACTTGAACACAAAATATATCCACAACGAACATCCTTCTCCTCTTATTTTTTTTTCCCTTTTTTTCCCCTTCATTAAAATAACAACAAAACAATAACAACAAAAGCCACTTCCACAACCCGACCTGTTTTGGTTATTGTATTTTGCTGCGTATTATGGCCTCCTCTTTTCTGTGCGTGTGTGTGTGTGTGTGTGTGTGTGTGTGTGTGTGTGTGTGTGTGTGTGTGTGTGTGTGTGTGTGTGTGTGTGTGTATTTAATTTCACGCGCCTGGAAAAAAGAGAGAAAGTGGACAAATGTTGATGGCAGAGGGAAAAAAACAAGTATTGATATGCAGAGAGAGAGAGAGAGAGAGAGAGAGAGAGAGAGAGATAAGAGCTCGATGGATGTGTTTGTGGGACAATTTAGAGAGAGTACGTGCTTACCTCCTCCTCCTCCTCCTCCTCCTCCTCCTCCTCCTCCTCCTCCTCTTCTTTCCCCTCACACGCTCCACGGTAACACAGAGATAAGGTTTGTCAAGGTGTCACCGCCCACCACGCCTAAGGAAACAAGGAAACCACCCTTTGTTTCCCCACTCCTTCTCTTTCAACTTTTTTCCCTTCTACTTCTTGTTTTCAGCTTTTTTTCATTCTACTTCTTCTCTTTCATCTTTTCTTCTATTTATCTTTCAGCTTTTTTTTTCTTCTACTTCTTCTCTTTCAATTCTTTTCTTCTATTTCATTTTCTCTTTCGACCTTTTCCTTTTTTTTTCCTTTTTTTTCATTTATTTTTTTCTTTATCTCTGTATTTTATTTATTTTTCCTTATATTTCCTCGTCTTTTATTTTCCTATCTACCAGCAACTCTTTTATTTTATCTCCAGTTTCCGTTTACTGTCTCCCTCTCCCTCTCCCTCTCCCTCTCTCTCTCTCCGTCGTAAATTGCCCACACACACGTACATTGTATAGGATAAAAGGTTCATGCAGTAAAAGTTTCAAGCAGAACAACCTGACTTATGGGCGACCCTCCCTCCTCCTCCTCTTCCTCCTCCTGTGGCTTTGGTTAAGGGGGACACGAAGGGAAGGGGGCTTGGCTTCCTCTCCCGTCCTTCTCCTCCGCTCTTATCACGTGTGTTCATCCTCTCTCTCTCTCTCTCTCTCTCTCTCTCTCTCTCTCTCTCTCTCTCTCTCTCTCTCTCTCTCTCTCTCTCTCTCTCCTAGCAGTCACTCGAAGGTTGTTTGTACACTGTCTAAAAAATATTACTGTCTTATTTATCCTTCACAGCTCAAAAAAACTACCCTAATTCTAAAAAAATTCTCGAAAACCCCAAAAAAGATGAATTTCTGCGTCTCACCAGAAGCTTCTCTGTAGTAAAGCGAGCCTCGTCCCATCCCAGCGCCGAAGACTAAGCGATCCCTAGAACTCCTGAGGGAGGGACGCTCTTAACTTGCAGGGCGGCTGACGCAGGGGACATCTCTCGAAGCCTCCTTAATTGGCCCTGCAGGATTAGAGGAAGATGGGCAGGAGCGAGGAAGGGAAAGGGGAATGAAGATGGGCAGAAGGAAGGGAAGGGGAGAGGCAGTGAGAAGAAAAGGCACCGTTTGTATGGGACAGGAACGAGGTGTGTGTTTGTGGGCCCGTGTCGTTTGTTTTCCTGTAGTCCCTTGTTTGTCACCGCCACGCGCAGAGAGAGAGAGAGAGAGAGAGAGAGAGAGAGAGAGAGAGAGAGAGAGAGAGATAAAAGTGAGAGGACGTGGTATAAATATTTCAAAATCCAGAAAATCCAGGGCAGTTTAGTTTGTGTGGTGATGAAATGACGCACTGCTCCGTGTGTTTTTATTTATTTTTTTTTGTGCTATTTTCATCGTTTTCTCTTTTTTCGTGTTCTATTTTTTCCTCCTCCTCCTCCTCCTCCTCCTCCTCCTCCTCCTCCTCCTCCTCTTTCTACAAATTCTTTTCCTGATGTAATATTTTTTGCATCATTCTTTTGGCACTAAACTGACTCTCCTTTATTAAACATTATTAGTATTTCTGTCCTGGGGAGACGTTTCTTTAATTTTTCCCTTCACCTGCTCAGTTTATCCCGAGCTGCCAGTCTTCGTTGCTTTACGTAAATATAATGAATAAAATTAAGTATGTCTATCTTCAGCGCTCTTTACTTTTTGTCAGCACCAAGCAGTCTTTCAATTTTGTCTATTTCCGTCGCCTGCCACAAGTAAGCTGATGCCGACCCTAACCTAAATCCACTTGCAGCCCTTCGTAGCCCTTCGTAGCCCTTCTTAGCCCTTCTCAAGCGTCCCCCAGTCGTTTCCAGTCCCTTGCAGTCGCTTCGCTTCTTTCACTGCACGCACCCACTCTCCTTCTCCTCCTCCTCCTCCTCTTCCTCTTCCTTCTCCTCTTCCAGGGTTTGTCACTCGCAGTCTCATTCGTCTATCTGAAACTCCACCCACGTCTCTGCCTCTCCATCTATTTCTCAGTTCCAGTCCACCTACCTCCTTTAGCTTCCTCTTTCAGCAGCCGTGTCTCCTGCAGCATCCATCTCATCTCTTCCACCATCCGTTCCTTCCAGCATTCACGTCCTCCTAGCATCCGTTCCTTCCAGCATCCGTGACCCTCTTCTTCCAGTATCTCGGCCTCTTCCAGCATCTGTACCTCTTCCAGCCTCCATGTCTTGTCCCTCTTCCAGTATCCGTGCCTCTTCCAGCATCGTGTCACCTCTTCCAGTATCTGCGACTCTTCCAGCGTTCGTGTTCCTTTCCTCGCGTCCATTTTTCTCTTCCAGCACCCATCTCTCTCTTCCGGAGTTCGCGTCTCTCCTCCAAACTTTCCAGACATCACCAGACTCCTTCCAGTTCCAGGCAAACTTTCCAGACCGCATCAGACTCCTTCTAGGCTCGGTCAAACCTTTCCAGACCCCGCCCAGAAGGTCCCTCGGCGCACCATCGTTCCCAATCTCTCTGCCACCGCGCCCCTGGCCAATAGTGCCTCTCACGGTGTCGGCGCGGGCTGCGGGGCGGGAGCTGTAAATTCCTCGCCTTATTCCACTTTAAGACTCCCCCTCGAGTCGGCGCGTTCCTGAGATACGTTCACGTTACCAAGGCGACTTAACGCTCTCCCGCCCACCTCTTTAACCCCCGCCGGTAGCAAGAGCCGCCGAGTCACCGCCACTTTTCTCTCTTTCAGGTGAGTATTACTGGGGCGAGGAGCGAGGAGGGGCTGGCTGGCTGGCTGGCTGGCTGGCTGGCTGGATGGATGGCTGGCGAGGTGGACGAGGAAGACAAGAAGGGCTGCAGCTTTGCCTCGTATGGTAGGAAGTTGTCAGTTTTTTTTTTCTTTGCTTTTTTGCTTCTTTTCTTGTGTTATTTTTGTCCTTCGTCAGCGGTTTTGGCTTGTTTGGTAAGTACAGTGTTTGTGTTGTGGTGTTATTTTTATTTATTTATTTTTTATTTATTTATTTTTTCATTCAGTAGGGCTTTATTTTGTTGACTGATGAGTTTCCTTTGTTATTCGTTGATATTTTTTTTCTCAGTGCGTTTTGTTGCTGACGTGTGTGTGTGTGTGTGTGTGTGTGTATGTGTGTGTGTGTGTACCCTCGCATTCAAAGATTAATTCACTTATTCAGCGGAACACTCAATTGGGAAAGTTTGCACTTCTGAGGGTATTGGCTTTATTGATGAATTGATTCTCCTTGTCGCTCAAACATTCACATTCGTGTTGCTCGTGTTTGCCTGTGCCGTGTTTGCATCTTATCAGTCCATCTTTTCTGTCCAAACTCCGACCACTGTAAAAATGATAACTTGCATTTGGACTGATAAGAAGAAAATGGGATTATTATTATTATTTTCTTTTTTACACTACAAGAAAACGGGATTATTTCCTTTACACTCCAAGAAAACGGGATTATTTCCTTTACACTCCAAGAAAACGGGATTATCTTCTTTACACTATAAAAAAAATGGGATTATTTTCTTTACACTACAAAAAAAAAGCGGGATTATTTTCCTTACACTACAAGAAAACGGGAAGTGGCCTAAGATGTCACTGAAGAGGAAGAGAAGGTTGTGGTAGTCTTGGTGCCCTTTTCTGTAATTAATTCTTTTTTTTTTCACTTAGCGATTGAATTGACTAACTGGTAATCTTTCTCTCTCTCTCTCTCTCTCTCTCTCTCTCTCTCTCTCTCTCTCTCTCTCTCTCTCTCTCTCTCTCTCTCTCAGGGCCATTTCTCACGCTAAACTTTTATATCAGTGTTAATTCCGCCCTCCCCTCGCCGTGTGTGCACTTAGATATGAATTAAAATGGCAACTCATTACTCATTTTTTCACTCACCCTCACTCTCACTCTCCCTCTCACTCTCTCACTCTCCCAGTAAATAATGACGAAATTCAATCGCACCAAAACACGTATACGCCATATTTCCCCCCTTCCTCCCCCCAACCCCTCCCCACTGCCCCCTTTCCTCCCAAAGAGCTAAAATGTGACGGAATTGATACTTTTCAGTCATAATGTAAAAGGTGACACGTGCATTAAATACGTAAAAAAAAATAATAATAAAAAATAAATTAAAAAAAAATGCCTTTGCAAATTCATCCTCTGCCAATCGGCCCAATGGCTTCCACGTTCTAACAGTAGTGGTGATGATTATTACGAATGGAATGCGTGAAAAATTGGAGGAGTGGAGAGATAGACAGGGAGAAAAGGATGGAATGTTGTAGAAGTAGATGTAAGAGACTGCGAAATAACAGGAGGAGGAAAAAGAAGAAGAGGAAGAGGAGAAATGGGAGAAAAAATAGAGAAAGGGAAAGATAGAGAGGGAGAAAAGATGGAATATTGTAGGAGTAGATGTGAGAGATTGTGAAGTATCAGAAGGAGGAAGAGGAGGAGGAGCTGGAGAAATGGGAGAAAATGTAGAGAAAAAGGAAGAGGTAGACAGAGGAAATAGAGGAAAGTGGGGACGGAATATTGTGAGTAGATGTTTGTGAGGGTAGAGGAGGAGGAGGAGGAGGAGGAGGAGGAGGGGCAAAGGGGCGTGTGTTGAGAGAGAAATGAAGGATGAAAGGCAGGAAGGAGACAAACGTGAGATGGCTGCCCAGTGTGTCACAGAATATATCGCGACATGGACTTGTTGAGACGTGACGGACGCACAGCAGACGACACCACACACACACACACACACACACACACACACACACACACACACACACACACATTCAATAGTTGTTACTCATACGGTGGTTAAGCCAAAGTTGTAGTTGTGGTAGCCAGTGTCCTCATGAATGTAGTGTCTTTAGATGGGTGTCTTAATTAATGATGAATTTGTGAAAAGTAAAGACA
>NC_087180.1:18646614-18679114 GCF_035594125.1 Scylla paramamosain | reverse complement strand
AGGTGAAAGCACGTATTTCCCTTCAGCGCCATTGCATTCTGGGTTATTGTGATGGATGAAGGGGAGAAATGTTGTTAAAAAATAGACTTCATATATTCACTAGTAGAAAACATGTAATTTTTTTTTTCTTATATATTTATTTTCATTCCTGCACTAAATGGTTCGCTGTCTTTCTCTTGTTATAAATTATTTTGAAGGTTAAAGAGGAGAAATATGACGCTAAATTTCCTTCCCACTTTTAATAGTAGGAAATGCATCATATTTTATTATTTATTTATTTTATTTTTTTGTTATTCCTATCTTAGAAGAAAAAGAACTAAGTGGCTCTTTCCTTACCATGTTTTTGATTATATAAAAGGATGTAGAGGAGAAATATGATACAAAAATCCCTTCCCAGTTTTAATGGCAGAAAATGCGCCATATTTATTTTAGTTATTCCTGTCTTGAAACTAATACAAGGAAAATAAAACTAAGGCTCTTTCCTTACCTTGTTTTTGATTATATAAAAGGATGTAGAGGAGAAATATGATACAAAAAACCCTTCCCACTTTCATTAGTAGAAAATGTGCAATATTTTTTTTTAGTTACAAATACAAAGACTAATAAAAAAAGAAGACTTATACCATCATTGAATAAAAGAAGCGGTAACTCATTCATTTAACCATCACTCTTAAAACACTACGTAGAAAACTCACTAGATGGCTCTGCTTCTGTTCCTCAACTTTACCTGCAAGTCAAATCAAGCCCTTTCATGATTATATTTTCCTTATATTTTTCCCTCTTCCCTTTCCTCTGTTTCTATATCGTTTGAGCTCCATTTTTTTTTCTGTCCGTCCTCTTATTTTTCTTCTGCTTCCACTCCACCAGACACCTCAGGGAATTTGCTCTCACTGTTCTTAATTTGTACAGAAAGGTCTTACGAGATGTTCTGCTGTAAGGATCCCTGATATTGACTCAGTGGCCAGGATTAACTGAAGGAAATGTGGAATTGAAAGGTTTATCTTGACTCTCTCTCTCTCTCTCTCTCTCTCTCTCTCTCTCTCTCTCTCTCTCTCTCTCTCTCTCTCTCTCTCTCTCTCTCTCTCTCTCTCTCTCTCTTCTCTCAAGTATAAGTGAATAGTTTTGGGAATTTATTTTCTAAGAGGGTATAAAAAAAGAGTGTTTTTTGTAATTTCCTTATTTTTATTTTGGAGTTTTGATGCTTTGTTGATGTAAAGTTGATTCTCTCTCTCTCTCTCTCTCTCTCTCTCTCTCTCTCTCTCTCTCTCTCTCTCTCTCTCTCTCTCTCTCTCTCTCTCTCTCTGCCTGTCTGGTCGAGAAAGGGAGGAAATTTTTAAGGAAGAAAAACCCTGACGTGAAATTTTGGAAAGGGGAAAAACCTGCAGAGGAAATTTTAGTCGAGGCAAAAATGGAGGGTTTTGAAAGAGGAAAATTGACGAGAGGGAACTTGGATTTTGGAGGAAAAGTGAAGGTAGAGTCTGGAGGAAAAGTACCGGGGTGGGGAGGACGAGGAAAACGGAGGAGAAACTGGAGGAAAAAAATGGTAAAGGAAAATTTAATGGAGGTGAGAAGCAAAGGTGATATTGGGATGAAAAAGTAATAGGTTTTGGAGAGAGAGAGAGAGAGAGAGAGAGAGAGAGAGAGAGAGAGAGAGAGAGAGAGAGAGAGAGAGAGAGAGAGAGAGAGAGAGAGACTTAAGATAGAAAAAAAAACACCACTGAGGAAACTTTGGAAACCCGAAGTCTTATTGGGAAAACTGAAGAAGGAAAATCGTAAAAAGAAAAAAAAACTTGAAATCTTTACGAGACGAAGGAAAACCACACACAAAAAAAAGGAAACTAAAATTTATCCAATATATTTCGAGAGGCTGAGAGCAATTAAGTCAGAACAACTTCAGGAGGGAGAGGAAAGAGAGACAGGATTGCAATGAAGGAAAGAACTAAGAGAGGAGGGAGGGAGATTAACAGAAGGAAGTGGACTGCCAGAGGAAGAGTCGTGAAGTGATTGGCTATCAGCGATATGAGGCGGAATGACCAATTGGAGGTAGTCTGGCGGATACTTTGAGCAAATTATTGGGATTTTGTGACTGGCTGGACACCTGAGTCTCCCCAAATTAAGCTGGTGATAGTAGTAGTAGTAGTAGTAGTAGTAGTAGTAGTAGTAGTAGTCTCTCTCTCTCTCTCTCTCTCTCTCTCTCTCTCTCTCTCTCTCTCTCTCTCTCTCTCTCTCTCTCTCTCTCAAATCCGTTCATTTTTTCACGCACCACAATTCCACCTCAACTCAGCCCACACAACCCTTAACGCTCCCAACCACCACCTCTTCTGCAGAGCCCCCATTACCTTCCTATTTGTCGCCCTCCTCCTGCCCTCTCATCTCCCCGCCCTTTTGCAAACAAGTCCTCTCTCCTCTGCTGCCTCCCCTCAGTCCCCGCGCCCCTCAGCACCATTCCCAAAGCCCCACCTATCCTCAAACGACCTTGATGACCAAGATTCACAAGACCATTCATGCTTTTCTGAGCCTCCTATCACCGTGACTCGCCCGTATTCTGAAACACTTCTGCGCCGCGCCTCTCTTATTTCCGAAGGCTCTAGTTGAGGTTACACGGGTTTTTAGTGTGATTTTTATGGTTTTAGTGATAGATGAACAAGATTAATGCGTTGTTTAAGGGGGAAGTTGTCTTGGTAAACTGGGTAATGATCTCTTTGGCGGGAGAAAAGGGGCGTGGTGAGAGGGCAAAGTGTTTCTGGTACTTGTCTCTGTCGTCATCACCTGTTATGTTTAGTTTTGTCTCTGGGTGTCTTCCACGGAATAGATAACGTGTGTGTGTGTGTGTGTGTGTGTGTGTGTGTGTGTGTGTAACGTATCTTGATTTTTATCTTTCCTGTTTTTTTTTTCTCTTTTTTTCTTTCTTTCTCACCTTTGGCGTAGTGTGAAAGAACGTGTGTAATTAACTTTCCTCTGATCTTCCTTCGTTTTTTTTAACTCTCTCTCTCTCTCTCTCTCTCTCTCTCTCTCTCTCTCTCTCTCTCTCTCTCTCTCTCTCTCTCTCTCTCTCTCTCTCTCTCTCTCTTTCTGCTTTCCGTGTCTCCTTAACTTCCTTCCTCCTCTCCTTCCCTCCCTCCCTCCCTCCCTCCCTCCTTCCCTCCTTTCTTCCTTCCTTCCTTCCTTCCTTCCTTCCTTCCGCTGCATATCCGTTCCCTCAGTTTACCCCAGTTTCCTGACGAGAGAGAGAGAGAGAGAGAGAGAGAGAGAGAGAGAGAGAGAGAGAGAGAGAGAGAGAGAGAGCGTGTCCTAATCATTCCTCAGAATCAACACTCCCTCTCCACCTTCCCTTCCCCTCCCCATCCACTTCCCCTCCACTCCTCCCCTCCACTCATCCACGCCTTCCCGTCCCCCTCCGCCCACCCACCAGTGCCTCGATCACGCCCCAATTATCGGAGTCGATTTAACACCAGCCTTGTGGAAGGTGGGGGCGCCGCACGCTGATATCCAAACATGACACTTTGCTCAAAATATCCACTCAGTATCCACCTTGAGTTTTAATACAGGGAATGCAGGATTTTAGCTTAGTTTTGAGTGTTTAGTTAGGTTTAAATACGCGTGTGGGTATTTAATGTGATGTGTTGGGCAAAATATTCTCTGTACAATCCTAGTCGAATCTTAAAATAGGAGAATATACTTGATTTTAGACCAAATTTCGTGTATTTCATTGGTTTCTAAAAGTTTGTCCCTCACGCACGATGAAAAATAATGATAAAACTTTGGAAATTTAAATATCCTCTGGACTTCATAAAATATTCGACCTTCGCTTGAATATTCACTCAGTTTTAGACCAGTTCCGCATATTTCACTGGATTTTGAAGAGTTCATCCACCGCACACGATAATAAGGATAAACAACGCCACTTCACTATCCACCACCAAAAAAATAGATAAATCCGAGTGGTTCTTGAGACTCAAAACACGAAAAACCCCAAGCATCACAGAAAATGAACGAGAAAACGAAGGATTAAGAAAAAAATTATACCAAACAAAAAAGAAAACGGAATACACTACATGAAATACATACAAACACACACACAACCACCAGAAACAGTAAACCTGAGCGATTTTCGGCACCAAAAAACAGCAAAACCACCGTCCATCACAGAAAATGAAACAGAAAACGAAGGATCAACACAAGGGCAGTAAAAACAAAAAGAAAACGGACTCTACCATTTGAGATACATACAAAACCATTACCATGTTCTCCTGGTGGTTCTGGCAGATGGAAGGACTTGCCCATGAGGTTCTCCGGCGGGTTAATTTGCATGAGAATACCGCCCTTGTTATCCCGGGAGGTTTGGGGGCAAGACAAGAGTACGCGGGACAATGGACGACCCAGATGGAGACGTCAAGCATTTGTGTAGGACCCGCTGATGATGTATGACTAGAGAGAGAGAGAGAGAGAGAGAGAGAGAGAGAGAGAGAGAGAGAGAGAGAGAGAGAGGATGTTTGGGAGGCTCTTCTTATCTTCGTATCTTCGTACAACCTAACAAGAAATAATGGATTCAATAATGGATTCAAGATTATACCCAAACGTTTTAAATCCCACGAGGCCAAACATTTCTTCTTTAATCGTATAGTAAATATATGGAATAAACTTCCTGCCGAAATTGTAAACAGCAATACTATTGAATCATTCAAAAATAAAATAGACAAATATTTAAAAGCAAATCCCCAACAAGCTCTCTTCTTGTCCGAATAATTACTAAATTCACTATTTAAACTCTTATTCAACAGTTTTAATATAACTTGTATTAACTTTCAGATAGGCGTATAGAGTTCACCGTAGGGTGAATAGTAGAACTTCCTTTCATCCTTTCCTATGAAAATTTCCATGTCAGTTTTTCCATACTGCATGGTACTTTTCCCAACTATTTCCATGCCAGCGCAAGCTGGAGGGAGTGGTGGGTGGGGAGGAGCCTTCTGCTATGCTGTCCTGTCTCTCTTCACTGTAGCTAGTTAGAAGTAGTTACCAAACAGCCTTGCAAGGACCAAAAGGTTTGTTGCTGTTTGGCTTTCCTTTGTATTCCTTTGTATTCCTTTGTATTCGTATGTCCTTCTCCTTCCTCCTCCTCCTCCTCCTCCTCCTCCTCCTCCTCCTCCTCCTCCTCCTCCTTCTCCTCCCCTTTTTATCTCATGTTCTTCATCTTCTAACGTGATCCTCTTCTCTCTCTGTCACTGGTAACTCTCTCTCTCTCTCTCTCTCTCTCTCTCTCTCTCTCTCTCTCTCTCTCTCTCTCTCTCTCTCTCTCTCTCTCTCTCTCTCTAACCATTTATAAACTAAAAGGAAATCACAATATCCATCTATGCATAACCATCAAAATTATCTATCTATCTGTCTATCTATTTTATCTATCTATCTATCTATCTATCTCCCACTTCACCTAACCTCAACATCTATCATCCAGTCCATCTCCCTGTACCTTCTCTGTGTGTCCATCTCCCTGTACCTTCTCTGCGTGTGTCAGTCTCGTAAGGACAGTCTGCACTCCACCACTCATAAGCTGGGACGTCACTTAAATGAGGAGAAGAGATGCTCAGCGTGTCAACCTTAACAGAGAGAAAAATAGAGGGGAAAATGTTCTTGGTGGAGTGATGATATTAACCTGAGAGAGAGAGAGAGAGAGAGAGAGAGAGAGAGAGAGAGAGAGAGAGAGAGAGAGAGAGAGAGAGAGAGAGAGAGAGAGAGAGAAGAGAGTCAAAGGCATGATTCAAAGACGAGTTCTGGAAACCTGGAAACCACAAAACGACTGTCTCTGGAAGCAATTTCTCTCTCTCTCTCTCTCTCTCTCTCTCTCTCTCTCTCTCTCTCTCTCTCTCTCTCTCTCTCTCTCTCTCTCTCTCTCTCTCTCTCTCTCTCTCTCACCAAAACACAAACGTTAAAGCAAAAAAATATATAAAGGAAGCTAAGAAGAAAATTTAGGAGAGAGAGAGAGAGAGAGAGAGAGAGAGAGAGAGAGAGAGAGAGAGAGAGAGAGAGAGAGAGAGAGAGAGAGAGAGAGTAAATGAGAATAAGAGAGACAGAGATAATTAAAGTAAGACATGAGGAAGGAAAGAAGGAAGGAAGGAAGGAAGGAGGGGAGGGAAGGAGAAGACAAGTAGATAAGGAGGTTAAGAAGGAGGTAAGGGAGTGAAGATAAAGAGAAAGGAGAGGGCTTTAGGTTGAGGAGGAGGAGGAGGAAGAGGAGGAGGCGGAGGAGAAGGAGGAGGAGGAGGAGGAGACCCAGTGAAGAGAAGAGGGACTAAGAGTGAGGGAGGACGATGATGCGGAAGAGAACTGGAGGGAGGAGGAGGAGGAGGAAGAGGAGGAGGAGGAGGAGGAGTTTAGGAAGGAATCAAGGAAGTGAATTATTGGTTTTCTCGCAACGGTGGAAAGTGCGTGGAGAGAGAGAGAGAGAGAGAGAGAGAGAGAGAGAGAGAGAGAGAGAGAGAGAGAGAGAGAGAGAGAGAGAGAGAGAGAGAGAGAGGTTCATATACGGATCACTTGCCTCATGAAACAGATTTAAGGAACAAAAGTACAGAATCCAGTCATGCTAACGTGTGTGTGTGTGTGTGTGTGTGTGTGTGTGTGTGTGTGTGTGTGTGTGTGTGTAATCAATCAGGTGAATGTAATTACGCCACAACTTTTCATACACGTCAAAGGAATTACACACAAAAAATAATTATTTCCTCTTTTACTAGAAACAAAAAAAAAATACTAAAAAAAAAAAAAAAACACGGGAGGCAAGAATAAAACCCGTAGTTCAGCCAAACACTAATTACTATTAAAGCAAAAAAAGAAACACACACACACACACACACACACACACACACACACACACACACACACACACACACACAAAAGATAAATAAATACATAAAACAACACAGAAATGTATGTAACTGGAAAACATTTGAACAAAGGCTATTATTTATACTTACACACACACACACACACACACACACACACACACACACACACACACACAGCGAAAATTGTACGTGTTTTTTTTTTTTTTCGTTCATTTTTCATAATTTTCTTTGATGTGTTATTTTTCATTACTGAAGGCTATATTTTTCATTACTGAAGGCTATCTGTAGAGAGAGAGAGAGAGAGAGAGAGAGAGAGAGAGAGAGAGAGAGAGAGAGAGAGAGAGAGAACCATTAGCACTGTATTAGGAACCCTTCTTAAATTTAATATATCTGTGAAACTCTTCCCTTATGTTACACTACTACACCCCCCCTCTCTCTCTCTCTCTCTCTCTCTCTCTCTCTCTCTCTCTCTCTCTCTCTCTCTCTCTCTCTCTCTCTCTCTCTCTCTCTCTCTCTCTTTCTGTTCTCTCTCTCTCTCTCTCTCTCTCTCTCTCTCTCCCCTTAACAGGAAATTAGTGAACGAGGTTGAATGATGATGAAAAGGAAAATCTGATTAGTTTGTAAATTATTTGTGTGTGTGTGTGTGTGTGTGTGTGTGTGTGTGTGTGTGTGTGTGTGTGTGTGTGTGTGTGATAGTGCGTGCGTTTTCAATATTTATCATTTTTATCTAGTTAATTTTTAAAAATATGCCATTGTATTTTCTCTCTCTCTCTCTCTCTCTCTCTCTCTCTCTCTCTCTCTCTCTCTCTCTCTCTCTCTCTCTCTCTCTCTCTCTGTATCAATATATATTTTCCCTCGTCTTTCCGGAAATATCATGAATTAGTTGAGGATGAAAAATAAAATAGGGAAAAAAACTGCATTTCGGTCATTTTCCATTAAGATATTGATCCATACTTTTCCTGTATGTATTTTTTGACAGTACAAAGTCCCTCATGAAGGACATTATCACTTTTATCCTTATTATTTCAGCCACTCTAATGCAGCTGGCTTCCTTTTTTCATTCCCTTTTATTTTCTGGCTCTTTTTCCTTATGGTGGGAAAGCAGAGGCCATTTTCAGGAGCTTTGGAAAATTAGGTTAAGTAAATTTGCCTTGATCTAATGAATGACACAAAACATCCATTAATGCAGAATTGAATGGCTTTGTTTTGTGTTTTTCCTTTGCTTACCTAACCTAATTTAACTTAATCTAACGTGACCTAACCAATTATAACCTAACCTAAGCTATCCTGACATGACCTAATCTAATTTAACCTAACCTAACCTATCCTAACCTAACGTGACGTAACCTAATTTATCCTGACATGACCTAATCTAACTTAACCTAACCTATCTTATTCTAATGTGACCTAAGCTATGACCTAACCTAACCTAACGTGACCTAATCTAACTTAACCTAACCTAACCACTGCACAGTATTTTTCATGGTATTTTTAGAGGTTAAAGAGTAAAGGAGCTGTTTAGTATTCTGTCTCTCTCTCTCTCTCTCTCTCTCTCTCTCTCTCTCTCTCTCTCTCTCTCTCTCTCTCTCTCTCTCTCTCTCTCTCTCTCTCTCTCTCAACTGGAGGTCTGCTAAATCCTCACAAAATCACCTCCTCTGATACCCTTCTCCTCCTTCTCCTCCTTCCCTCCTTCCCTCATCCCTCCTTCACTTCATCCCTCCTTCCTTCCTTGCCTAAAGCCTTAAATACCCTGCTTCTCACCTCCTTCCCGCCTTCATCTCTCCTTCCCTTCCTTCCTCCTTCACTCCTTAAGTTGGAGTTCCAGTATTTAGCTTCCCACACTCCACCTCCTTAATTTTTTCAACTTCCTTCGGTCTGGTGATGATCCACACTCACGGGACACGCCCACAGGACACGCCCACAGGACACGCCCACTCCTATTATATTCCGCCCTTTATAGTTACTAACATAACCTTAACTTTATCTCCGGATCACTGTTAGGAATTGCTGTCTTAACTACCTTCTCTATTTCCTCCTTCCTTCGTTCCTTCCTTTACTTGCTGTGGTAGTATAGTCAAACAGCCTCGTTAGAACCAGTAGGGCTGTTGCTGTATGTGTTTTTGTTTTTGTTTTTCCCTCCTTTTTCTTCCTCCTCCTCCTCTTCCGGTGTTCTATCTCGCTTCTGTTCCTCAGGTTCATTTTTATTTCGACTCTACGCTGACACGATTCCTGCTCCGAGGTGCGATGTGTACTCCGGTATCTCAATTTTATTTCCTGCCCGTTGTGTGTCTCCGCTGGTGCTGCTGCCGAGGCTAGCACAAGAATAATGTCAGTCTGTTATGTTATTTCTGTCTCTCTCGGTCCCCCATTTTCTCTCTTTCTCTTTTTTCTCTCTTTCTCTCTGTCTCTGTCTCTCTGCTTAAAGATTATCCTACTTGTTCCGCAAGATTTCTTTTCCCTTTTTTTTTTCTCTCTCTCTTATTCTTTTCTTTTTCTCCTGGTGTTTTCTCAAGAGTTATCCTCCTCCCCACCCCGTTTTCTCTCAAGCTCTTTTCTTCTTCTTTTTTTTTTTTTGTGAGTTACATTACTGGCTCTTTCTTATTATTATTTTTTTCCTTTCCTTTTTTTTTTTTTTTTTTTTTTTTTTTTTTTTAGGGCAAGTGTGGGCGGGATGATGATTCTTGTGGTGATTGTGGCGCCGCTGTGGTTCCTCTGTCGAGTGATGCGCCTTATTCTCTTTCTTTTATTTCTATTCTTGTATGTATAGATAAGTTTATGGTTGGTGGGGATGGTGGGGGTGGGGGGGGCGTGTGCTGTTCTATCTCTTATCCTTTCTTGGAGTAATGATTCTTCTCATTCCTTTACTTCTATTTTTAAGTTGGGGTGAGGACTATGTTGTTCTTTCTCTTCCTCTCTTTATCTGCTCTTAGTCTGTGTAATAATCCTTCTTTTCATTCTTTTTTTATTGACTATACTATTCTGTCTCTTATCTCTTATTAGCCTTCTTTTTTTTATCTCTTTTATTTTTATTCTTGTATATGTAGACAAAGTTTACGGTTGGTGGGGATGTGTATTGTGCTTTTTTATCTCCTATCTCCTACAAAGACACGAAGATGGACATCGATCGAAGTGAGCATTTGTTCTAATCCCTTCAGTTCTTGTTCCCTTCACGTGACAAAAGTGACAAGCATAACCTGAATGTTCCGTGGTACTGGTCTAGAGAGAGAGAGAGAGAGAGAGAGAGAGAGAGAGAGAGAGAGAGAGAGAATGAATAATTTACTTTGCATTCTCCTGTCTGCCGTCGATTTATCTTACTGCCTGAGAGAGAGAGAGAGAGAGAGAGAGAGAGAGAGAGAGAGAGAGAGAGAGAGAGAGAGAGAGAGAGAGAGAGAGAGAGAGAGTTGGTGTACGTGTGTTAACAATTATCTTGCATTCCAGCTCTGACTGCAGTTTTATATTTTTACTTTGTGATACATTCGTCAGCAACTAATTTGTCTTAAAGCTCTTTGCCGCAGAGAGAGAGAGAGAGAGAGAGAGAGAGAGAGAGAGAGAGAGAGAGAGAGAGAGCAATAAAAGTCCATCTATCTCCTAACCATATTAATTCATTTTACATAACATATAAAACTCTTAAATTATATATAGATTAAAGTATGCAACTGCAAATTAGAATACATTATAATACTTGCAGATGTAGCAACAGAGAGAGAGAGAGAGAGAGAGAGAGAGAGAGAGAGAGAGAGAGAGAGAGAGAGAGAGAACCAGACACACACAGACAGAGAAACAAGAACGTATCATTACAAACTACAAATCACACACACACACACAAACCTTCCCAGTACAAACACAAACACCAAACACACTCACCATACGCACAAACATAAACAAACACAAAAAACACCTTCATTACTTTATACACGGACCTTTACAGTACACTAAGAAACTTAACTAATCGTAGGTACTTCGATTATTCCCGTTTTCTTCGTCGCTGAGAGAAGAGTCGGGCTGAGGCGGGGTGGAGATGCGGGGCTGTGATGCGGGGCTGGGATGTGGGGCGGGGCATTAGTGAGGCCGCGGAGGCACAGAGAGGAACGGCACCAAGCATTGAGGACAGAAGTTAAGGAAGAATGCTTGTCCGACTTGACTGAGGAACGTGACACTGCAAGAGGTTGGGGAGAGAGAGAGAGAGAGAGAGAGAGAGAGAGAGAGAGAGAGAGAGAGAGAGAGAGAGAGAGAGAGAGAGAGAAAATCCTTAATCATTTTTCAGACAGTTGACGTGCAGAAAGATACTTAATAAAAAGAAACTGTATAATGTTTCATTGTATATAGCTAAGACAGACAGACACACAGACAAAGAAACACGTAGATACACAGACAGGCAAACACATATACATGCATACATACATACATACATACATACATACAAACAGAAAAGGAGAAAAGTTATGGTTCAATATATCTTACGAAAGACAGACAGATGGAGATAGGTAGACACACAACCAGACAAACAAATTATATAGACGAACAGAAGCCAATAAATATACGCACACACACACACGCACACACACTCACACACACACACACCCATACACACTTTCACACACATAAAACACACATTCGTAAACACAATTAGACACATTCACCACCGAAATAAGTCCTTGAGTGAACAACGCTTGAAAAAATAAGCCTCGCTAGCCCAAGTAATTAGAATGCAGTGTTTCAAAGCTTGTTTTCAGCTGGTGTTGCTTCGTGTTTGGAATCGCAGACAGATCACCACCGCCTAAGTTTTGGGAGGACCTGCCGAGCTGCTCCTCCCGCTCATTTGTTATTCTTGGAAACTATTGAAGACACAGGGACTAGAGTTAGTGTGTCTGGGCGTGTGGGCGTGTGGGTGTGTGTTAAACTGTTTTCCTTCTGGTCTATCAGTCAGATGCATCTCTAATTTGTCTGTTTGTTCTGTTCTTTGTCTGTTTGTCTGCTGGTGGTTCTGTCTGTCTCCCTGCTTGCCTGTTTTTCTCTTCTTCCTTCTGTCTGTCTCTGTGTATCCTACTTTTCCCTGCAACTCTCTCTCTATATATTTGTATGTTCGCAGTTTCATTTATAGCTTGTTATCCTCATAAGTTTCCATATTTCCTGTCTAATATGAACCTTTTTTCACTCAATATCCATGTCTTACTTTTTTCCTCCTTTCTTCTTCAATACACATCATTTAACAGTACTTCCCCTTCCATTCCTCCCCCTGTACTCTCTTCTTCCCCTTTGCCATATACAGTTAGTAACCACATTCACCCATTCGGTTTTCCTTTCCCCTTCCTTCTCTTTCCCTTTTAACGATAGTACAGTTAACTTCACTTCCCTTCCTCTTGGCCGGCTCGCTCCTTCTTTTAATATTGGAGTTCATTGGCTCAGGGTTCTCCTATGGCTGTGAGGAGCTTGTCTTTATTTTTGCGTTGAATGTGCAGTGGAAGGGAAGGAAAGGGAGAAGGGAAGGGAACGTATAATGAAAGTTACGAAGGAAGATCTTATTTAGTTTTTGTGTGTTTATTGTGAAGTGCGTAAGAGTTTAATTGAGAAGGAAAAGAAATGGTAGACAGTGATGGTTGTGCAATGTGTTCATGATATTGTGTTATGTATATTTCGTTACTGTAGTTGTTGTGAAGTGTGCGTGCTGGGTTTATTAAAAGAAGACAGGGGGAGAGTGAAAATCTTGTGTTCACTGTAATTCAAAAGACAGTAGTCATTTCATGTTCTGTTCACTGTATTGCATTGTGTAAGTTGAGCCAGTTGATACATATATACATGCAAACTGTGGGAAATATGAAGAATGTAGGAGAAACATGGCTGATCAATAAAATACAGTGGTTCTTCCTCTTTGCCTTCCTCTGCGGCACTGTATCTGTACGTATCTCCCGAATTTTCTTCCCTCATTCTCTCAGTCTCACCTTTCCTCCCTGCCCACTTCCCACATTCCCAGTTTATACAGTACAGTGGTTCATCTTTCCTCTCCCCTGTATTCCCCTTGCTGTATCGCTTTCTCTTCTCCCACCCTTAGTACAGCAGTGTCACCTTTCCTCCCACCCACTCCCCCGACCCAAGCGTCCCAGCAGCCGCCGCGTGGAGTCCTCTTTCCTGCAGCAAATAATAATAAAGCCACTTAGGAGCACTCAGCCATTCAGGTAAAGTCTTGGCGTAATGGACCCGTGATGCAGAAATGCCTTCTTTTTCTTCCCTTCGCTCCCTGCAATATACAGCCAAGTAGTGTCTCTTGGGAGGGCACTGGGACGCAGAGGGACTTACCTATCGACCTCTGCCCCACGTGACTGCCTTCGTGCGCACTTGAACCTCACCTGAGTCTTCCCGTGGCCTCTCACACTCCCCTGCCCTCGTTTGGCCGCGGTGATGTGGTTTCAAGGCTCATCTCTATCGGGAACTGGTGTCGTTCTGGTGTCTGACTGAGCTACGTGTGCGTGGGTGTGCGTCTGTGCCAATCTTTGTTCTGAGGAGGCGTGGAGCTCATTATGCATTGTTTACGGAGGCAAAATCCAACTCCACCAACTGTTATTAAAGCGCGCCCAGGCTTCCGCTTTCTCCTTGCCAAAGAATGCCAATTAAATCTTCAGTTTCAGTCTAGCAGTGGCGTCCCTTCATCCCCTCCCCCCACCACAGCCCTCCGTCCCCCAGTGAGTCCTTTCTGGAAAACCATAAGGAGAATTTAGCTTCTTTCCACCCTCCTCCTCCTCCTCCTCCTCCTCCTCCTCGTAGCTGTCTAGTCTCGAGGGTCAAATTGATGAATCTATTGTGCGGTGAAAGCAGTAACCTCTTCCCTCACTCCGCGCCAGAATTACAGAATCACAGCTGCAGGGGACCAATAATAACAGCTCTTTGTCTTCCTATCTTAAGTTATGGGCGAGGCGAGGCGAGGCGAGGAGAGGAGACGAGACGAGAGGCGGTGGTGCAGCTATTCTCACCGCCCCCAACTTGCTTTCCCGCGAAGTTCAATTAGTTTTTAGTGAGTCCGTCAAGCGAGAGAGAGGCCGCGGGGTTGGAGTGCGTGTCGCTGTGTCTGAGTGAGTGGTCGGTATTCAGGAACGCTTTGTTCTCATATCACCGCTATTTTCAAAGACCACCGAGGTGATTAGCCGAGTTCTCAAGACTGTTTCTTCTTTTAATGACGTAAAATTCTGTCAGTCTGTCGCTGGAACCATCAAAAGACCCTTAAAAACACGTACAGCTTTAACTACAGCCTTTGGAATATAGAGTGGAGATGCAGCGCTGAAGTGTTTTATGGTTCTAGTGACGGATTAACAAGACTTTTATATCATCAAAAGGAGAAACAATCTTGAAAACCTGGCTAATCATCTCTGTGGCCTTTGAAATTAGTCGTGGTGAGAGAGCTAAGCGTTTCAGAATACTGGCCTGTGCGTGGCGAGGCTCCCAGTGTTGTTGTCCTCTTAGTTACCACGGCGGCGAAGTGGCTCCCGACGGGTTTCTGAATTAGGGACTCGCTGGCTCATCCGTCACTTTGTCAGATCTGATCAAAGAATGCAAATCAGTCTGGCCAGGATACGAGGAAAGAGGGAAATGGGGAGGGAACGAGTGGCACCAACAGGAGGAGGAGGAGGGGGAGTGAGAGGAGGGATAATTGCGGGTAGATGAAGGGAGGCAGAGAAGGGGGGAAAGAGTAGGGTCAATGAGGATGGAAGGAAATTAGGAAGAGAGGATTAAGAGGATAATACGAAGAAGTGGAGGAAGGAAAACAGTGAAAAATGAGGGGGAAGAGATGGAAGAATGGAAAGATAAGGAGGAAGGATAATAAGAGGCAGACAGTGAAAGGAAAAAGAGGATGAATAGGGAGAGGAGAGACAGAAGAAGGAATATGAAAAAACAGAAAAAAAAACAAAGGAAGAAGATAAAGGAATGTAACCAAAGAGAATAAACACTAAGGAAGAGAGTGATGGAGGAGAAGGAGGAGAGAGAAGAGAGAGGAGGGTCTGGAGGGAGGGAGGGAGGGACGGAGAGAGGGAGAGGGAGCAGACTTGACATAATACTTAATACCTAACATAACCACGAGAAAGATTTATACCTTCCTCATTTGTAGAGTTCCTTGTTTGAGTGAGGGATGGGAGAGAGAGAGAGAGAGAGAGAGAGAGAGAGAGAGAGAGAGAGAGAGAGAGAGAGAGAGAGAGAGAGAGAGAGAGAGAGAGAGAGAGAGAGAGAGAGAGAGAGAGAGAGAGACAGCAAAGACAGAAGAACAAATTTAAGACACAGATAGAGAGAGACAGACAAACCAAGATACCAAGGCACACGAAGGGCACGAAAGGGGAGAGGAAATGAGAGGAAGAACCTACTGAGGGAGGGAAGGAGATTGCAAGTGAAGACGAACAGCGAGAAATTAAGATGTGTAGATATTAGGTGCTGGGGACAAAGGAGGCAAACAAGAGACAATAGGATGCGAAGTTTATTTCACTCTTAATCTATGTAGAGTACTGGTTGCGTGTCCTTTGCCGTGTGCTTTTTAAAGGGGTGTGTTAAATGTAAGGGTGACGTTTGGGAGGTGAATGAAGGATGGTTTTGGTGGATACGAAAGGAATTGGGGAAGTAAATGTTATGAAAGGAAGATGATGGTGGTGGTGGTGGTGGTGGTGGTGGAGGAGAACGACCAAGAAAAAAAAATAGAACCAGAGGAGTAACAACAACAATCACTACTACTACTACTACTACTACTACTACCATCACCACTACCATACCTCCTCCACCACTAGGAAATGAGACTCTTTAATCGGGAACATTGAGTGATAATCGTTTTAACACAACAGGAAACACGGAGACTGTAATATTACCTGTTACCTTAATGGTGGTGATGGTGGTGGCGGTGGTGGTGGTGGTGGTGGTGGTGGTGGAAAGTAGATTTTAAAGACGCAGGAGGAAGAGGAAGAGGAAAATTATATTAGTAATAGTAATAACAATAATAATAATGCAGGTGAACAGTGGATAAAAATGTAAAGAGAGAGAGAGAGAGAGAGAGAGAGAGAGAGAGAGAGAGAGAGAGAGAGAGAGAGAGAGAGAGAGAGAGAGAGAGAGAGAGAGAGAGACTGCAACAATTAACTAAACCCTTAAAACCCTGAATATAACATACAGCCCTTCCGTAGAACCTTACCCTCTTCACCTGCCTACCTGCCCGCGCCCCCCTCACCTGTACGCCACTTTACTTATCATGAACACCGGTGTAAATATTTGCTGGACGGAAAATACTCCCTCTTAAATTAAACCCGCTGTGTGTGTGCATGTGTATGTGTGGTTATGTATCCGTCTGTGTGTGTGTGTGTGTGTGTGTGTGTGTGTGTGTGTGTGTGTGTGTAGGAGACGTTAGTTCCGTTTGCCTCGTCCTTTTTCATCCACGGAACCTTTAATTAACTGGTGTCTTTATGTCTGTAATTGTGTTTATGTATTGTTACAGAGAGCGGCCAGACCCCCCCCTCTCTCTCTCTCTCTCTCTCTCTCTCTCTCTCTCTCTCTCTCTCTGGATTTACTGTACATACCACTCCCTAAATGTTCAGTAATGACTTCCAGGAATTATGACTGTCGTGGTGGTGGTGGTGGTGGTGGTGGTGGTGGTGGTGGTGGTGGTGGTGGTCTTGGTGGTGATATTCTTCCTTCTCTTGTTGTTCTTGTTCTTCCTCTTCTTGTGATTCATAGTCTTCATAGTAGCATTGATAGTTATGCTAGTAGTAGTAGTAGTAGTAGTAGTAAAGCCCAGAATTTCCCCAATGCGACACTACAGACAGAGAGAGAGAGAGAGAGAGAGAGAGAGAGAGAGAGAGAGAGAGAGAGAGAGAGAGAGAGAGAGAGCTACAAGCGAAGACAGAGACGGGAGGTAGTGAGGAAGGGAAGAAGAGAGAAGGGAAGTGAGGGAGAGGGAGAGGAAGAAAGCGGTGCTGACAGGATGCTGAGGTCATTATTCTGGTCAGCATCTGGTTGCCGCTGACGTCATCTGCCGATCAGCTTCTGTTTCCACCGTTTTCTTTCTGTTTCAGGGGAGGCTTGTCTGTTTTTCCCCTTTTTTTTTTCCTTTTTTTTCAAGAGCGGCGGAAATATAAACCAGTCACGTTGCAAGTTTTTTTTTTTGAAGGAAGGACAGAAGAATGTTTTATGCTCCGGGTGTTGTTTGTTTGTTTGTTTTTCTCTTTTTTTTATTGTTTTTGTGTGTGTGTGTGTTTTTTGTTCCTCTTTCTTGTCTCTTTTTCGCTTCTGGAACATAAATCTCTGGAAACATGAACAGATTGCTCGATGGTTGTTCTTGTCCCCGCCGGCCATATGTAGTGTGTCCCGTGCTCTCTCTCTCTCTCTCTCTCTCTCTCTCTCTCTCTCTCTCTCTCTCTCTCTCATGGTAAAAGCAAGAACCGACATCCCACCCTCCCTTCAGTGGACAGAGACAGTACGCTGATGACCACGTGTGCTGTGTGCTGCCCCGGGTCGAGTCACCATTCACGTCATTGTCTTTAGTTACAAGAGCTGAGCGGCGTCTCTTTGATCACCCCCGAACGAATCCAATTGAACACTGACCAGGTCCCGTCCAGGCAGAAGCGAGGTGAGGGGACGCTTGCCAGGAATTCAAGGGGGACAAATAGGAGTGTAAATGTTGGACAAAAAAGGTGTGTGTGAGTGTCTGTGTGTGTGTGTGTAAAACCTGACGTGTTATATATATTGGTGCAGTGGAAGATAGTGAGGATGAAAGTGGATAGGAGTGAGGGAATAGGGAAAATATTGATCAACACTCGTATAAGTGGGAGGGAAAAGCCAAGAGGAAGGAAATAAACACGTAGGGAACAAGTAAAAGAAGAAAAGAATAGAGAAGAGGAGGAATTACGGATAACAGGAAGGATAGGAGAAGGAAAGAGATGGATTGATACTCGTAGAAATAGGAAGAGGAGAAAAATAATGTAGGAAACAAATAAAAACGGGAGAAAAACAGAGAAACAATGTGGAAAGAATAGACGACAAGGACTAAATAGAGAAGAGAAGGAGAAGAAAGAGAATAGTAACAAAAGAAACAAATATATAAAAAAATATATATATATTATGCAACTGCTGGAATATAGAAGATACGAAAGACAAAGAATAAGAAGGGAGAAGAAGAGGAGGAGGAAGAACTAGAATGAATATGAGAAAAGGAAAAGTAGGTGAAAGAGGGACATGAAGGAAAAATATGAGGACAGTGAAAGGCAAGGAGGAAGAGGGCGAGGACAAAGATGTGAAAAAGGAGAAGGAGAAAGAAATATAAATAGATGTGGAGGAGGAAGAGGAAAGAAAGAAAGGAAAATGAGAATATGCAGAAAGAAGAGGAGAAAAAGAGAAGGAAAGCGAATCTGATGGTGAAAAGTGACAAGGGGAGAGGATTTAGAAGGAAAAGAGAAGAATGAAGAGGAGGAGGAGGAGAAGAAGGAGGAGGAGGAGAAGAAGGAGGAGGAGGAGGCGGCAAAGCAAGCAAATGGATGAATGCATTACCGTTTGCACACACACACACACACACACACACACACACACACACACACACACACACACACACACACACACACACACACACACACACACACACACACACACTGCGAGCCTGTAATGTGAAACTGCCACAAAAATGTAATATAGATAAACATTATTGATAGCGGCACACCGACATTGAGAGAGAGAGAGAGAGAGAGAGAGAGAGAGAGAGAGAGAGAGAGAGAGAGAGAGAGAGAGAGAGAGAGGGGGGGGGGGGGATTATATGACCACAAAACCACTGATTCTAAAGCCAGATTATTGCAAAAAACAAACATAAATAAATGGATGAATGAAACTGAAAGAGTAAACCATAAAACACATATTGTAAAAACAGAAAACGTAAACAGGATATCGTATTGCGGATCGTCGGAAAGAGAGACTTAACTTAGACCATCAAACAGCGAGTGGCTCTCTTTAATTAAACCAGCGATCGTAATGTAAAGTATTGCAATGTATCGCAGTATGTCTCAGTGTCCCCGTTACCCGCCAGCAGTTTCAACCCTTTCACTTTGATGCCAGACAGTTATCACCACTATACGCAAAGTATGAAATCTTTATAAGCATCTACAAGAAAATTATGGGTGAAAAAGAATAGATTTTGCAATTTCTACTCAGTTTAAAGATTGGACGTGGCTGTGGAACAAGTTAAGATGCCTCAGAGTGATTGGTAATTAGGGAAAGGTGTACCAAGTGGCAGTGAAAGGGTTAAATACCCCCACTCACTTTTTTTTTCACTCGTTGTCCCACGCAGAAACAGTAAATAAATGGAGTTTTGTATCTGCAAATGATTTTTTTTTTTTTTAAGCATTCCATTGATTAAAAAAAGCTTTATCATTGTTTATTGGCCAGTTATTTCGCTTCGGTTCGTTGTTCTGTCCGTGATTTACCTTCATAATAGTTATTGTTTAGTTGTATGATTTTGTGTATTTTTTTTTCTTTTATTCTTTTTTGGTATGTTTTGTTTGGTTGCCTTTATTTCTCTCTCTCTCTCTCTCTCTCTCTCTCTCTCTCTCTCTCTCTCTCTCTCTCTCTCTCTCTCTCTCTCTCTCTCTCTCTCTCTCTCGTCGATGTTTGAAATTATTTTAAGTTTTTATTTTCTTTTTTATGTATTTTTATTTCTTTGTCTGATTTTGAGGATGAGTAATGTTATAGTAGACTTTTATTTCGTAATTTGTACTTATTTATTTATTTATTTGTTTATTTATTTATTTATTTATTTATTTATTGGCTTTAAGGAGAGAAAATAAAACACAAATATTTCATAAGTAACTTTTTTTATATAACATTTCGTATTTAAGAATAAGACATGAAGGGAAAAAAAAAATGAGAATATTGGGAAACATGTATTGAAATTTGAATAAACGCGGTATTTCCTCCCTTCCAAATACTGAGCGGAGGAAAATTCAGACGATTACCGGTTCAAAGAAGGATTTTCCCCCCGTCTTTTCCTCCCTCTTTTTCCTGAAGGCTGAATGCAAAAAAAGGTGGAAACTTCGCAAGATGGAAATATTTATGAGAACATTTCCTTTCTTATTCACTTCCTCCTCTACAGCTTTTTTTCCCCTTTTTTTCCCCCATTGCATTTCTTTTCACACGTCCATGCTTTCCTTATATACGGTTTCTTTTTGAGTTGCTTAGCGTATATTTTCTTTCCATATTCTTATTCTTTTCCTGTGTTTCTTTTCATACTTCCTTTTTTTTAAGCGTTTTTTGTTCAAGATTCTTAGGTTTTCTTTTTCTTTTTCTTTTTCTTTTTCTTTTTCGCTTCTATTCTTCATTTTCATCCTTCGTTTCCATTCTTCGTTTTCATTCTTCGTTTTCATTCACTTTTTTTCACTCATTTTCATCCTTCGTCCTCATTATCCTCCCCGTGTCCTTATTCTTTTCTTTTATTTCTCTGCACACTTTTCATACTTTTCTCTTACATTTTCCTTTGTGACTCTTGGCTTCCATTTTTCCTCCTCATTCACTTCTTCATTAACCCTTTCTCCTTGCGCCTCTCTTAATACTTTCCCACGTCTCTTATGCACTGTCATTTCCTTCTCTAAGATACGTACATGAGTATACACATGTAACAACTTTCCTTAAACAAAAACAAAAAAAGTAAGAAATAAAGAGAATGAGAAAGAAAAAGAAAATTCAATGTTATTCTGTCTTTCCTGCATATCCTTATCTCCTTCACTTCCCTTACTCGTCCCTCGTTGCCATTCCTCACGTAATGAATTGCATCCTACCACTTGCCCCTTTCCTTGTTTCTCGCTATCAGGTGCTATTAATTCTCCCTTCCCTTCTTACCTGAGTGGAGCTTCCGTGCGGTTCGCCTTCCCTTCGTTCCCCCTCATCCCCCTCGTTGCCCTCCTCAAAACACTTCATTCATCCGAGTTTCCACTGACGTAAATTCCAGTCTTTGTCCACAGCCTCATCTCATCTGCACTTTATACCCAGTTCGTTGCCTCATTCCTCGCAGTTTCACCCCCAGAGTCCAGGAGGAGCGAAAGGCAGGCTTCCCACACTCCCCACCACGTCCTTGTCTTCATAGTTGCTCTCCATCACCCAGTGTCATCACCATGGACTTCCACACTCTTCCCCGCTTGTCTCTCTCTCTCTCTCTCTCTCCTCTCTCTCTCTCTCTCTCTCTCTCTCTCTCTCCTCTCTCTCTCTCTCTCTCTCTCTCTCTCTCTCTGTTTCTGTATGCTTCTGTCTCTTCACTGGGAGCTGTTACACTTTTCTGCCTCTCTCTCTCTCTCTCTCTCTCTCTCTCTCTCTCTCTCTCTCTCTCTTCCTCTCTCTCTCTCTCCTCTCCTCTCTTCTCTCTCTCTCTCTCTCTCTCTCTCTCTCTCTCTCTGTGTGTGTGTGTGTGTGTGTGTGTGTGTGTGTGTGTGTGTGTGTTCCAGGTAATATATCTGGATTATCATTGAAGTTTATTAGTTTTTTCGTTGTCACGTCGTGGCCTCCAGAGAGAGAGAGAGAGAGAGAGAGAGAGAGAGAGAGAGAGAGAGACAGAGAGAGAGAGAGAGAGACATAGTAATCCCCCACTGCAGGTAACTCACATGATATAAATAAGATGAAATAAATATATATCAATAATTTTTAATCTCGGCATAGCGGGAGTTCACGAAGGATTACTTGGATAACAAACATCTATCAAGCAGAACACGTGACTCGTATGAAGGTAAAGCCGTGAGAGCTGATTAACTGCACCTGTCTGACTACCTGACTAATTAACGGGAAATTATATAGCGCTCTGATCCGTGTTCCATTAATCACCACTCATTTTAACACTGGTTCATGCTAAAATTCTTGGATAATTAGAGTGATTGGCGTTAAATGGATAGTATATTTAATCATTACTAGTTGTTAGGTTGATTGGTTCATTTTTTTTTCTCTCCCTTTTTTTTTTAGTATTTAGTGTAGTTGTTTAATTTTCGTTTTTCTTTTTTTATTTGCCTTTTTTTTTGTGTTGTTTATTTTATAGTTGGATTTTATTTCTGAGGAGTGTAAGAAAAAAGAGAAGTATTGGATTGATATCATGAATCTTTTTTTTCCCTTTTTTTTTACGTTTTCTTTCATTTCCCACGTCATATCTCTTTTTTATATAGATTATCCTCCTTTCATTTTTTCTCTATCTTATTTTCGTCTCATGCTGGCACACGCAGTCCGCTATTATTCATTAAGAGATCTATTTTTCAATCTTCAGTAGTAGTAGTAGTAGTAGTAGTAGTAGTAGTAGTAGTGTCAATATCAACAGAAGGAACAGCACACGTGGTATTCCCAACTCATTATACAACTCGTGCAGGTGTAGCGAAGATGTGACAGGTACGTTTTCTCACCTGTGCACTCCTGAACCCCTGTCCTCACCTCACCCCTTCCCCTGCAAGCGTGAGACGTGCGGGAGGCGACACACGACATGGCAACTAAGTAAGACTGGTGTGATGTGGGCAGGTTTGAACAGGTGTGGGAATGTGTATGTAAAGGTGTGTAGCAAATACGACAGGTGTGTTGGGGGGGACACTGTCATAAGTCATGGTTGTAATGTAGGTTTCTATTTTATTAAAGAAGTAATAGTTGATGTATACCTTTCCTGTGGTTACTGCATTGTTACATCAGTACATTTGCAGCAGGTAAGACAAGTCATGCGTGGAAATTCCTGGTGAAAAAAGAGGTAATGATATTCACAGTATCATTAACATCATACATTTAAAATATGATGAAAAATGACGCGTGCTCTTGCTACATTCATGAATTTGTGTGCGTCTGTGTGCATGCGTGCGTGCGTCCAGCCACACCAGCTCCCAGAATTGAAAGGTTTTACATTCTGGCGAGGGAAAAATTTATGTGCCACAGAACATTGTCATTTACACCCATTATGCTTCTGTTCCAAATCTGCTTGACGTGCGCTGCGTCTGTCGCCTCGCTGAGAATGACAGAGCGAGGCGGGGCGGGGCGGTAGTGAGGGCGAGGCAACGTGGACAGACTGGGCAAGGTAATGTGTAAAGAGAAATATTAGTGACAGGAAATGGACTTGTCTGCAGTTTTAGTTCATCGTAAGCTTGAATAATTTGGCACGAGACGAAATATTTGCAAGTTTGTTTTTTTGTTATGGTCTCCCGCTAACCACACCAGTTCACAGGTGACTTTTGTGGATGACTTTCAATAGCTATGAAGTTACAAGAGTGAGCTTTAGTCCTTCTTCCTTTTCTTCTTCATCTACACCTTTCCTGTCCTCACTAGTTTTCACAAAGCTCTCCGGTCTTCAGTCAAACCAATGAATCTCAAATGTTATAGTTACTCCCTCCATCTCGCCCCGCCTCGTCTCCTCCCAGTTACCAATGAAAACTTTCCCGTCTTATACAAATTGGAAGTGAGGCTGTGACGGCTTCTAGAATTTTGATCCAGGTAGTCGAGACAGCACATAGGCACTAGAGAGCCAATTTAGAGAACTACGTAAGAGAGCCACGCTAGAGAGCCACACTAGAGAGCCACACAAGAGAGCCACGCTAGAGAGCCACACTAAAGAGCCACGCTAGGGAGCCACGGACGCTGAAATCTTGGGATGTTCATCGTAAGACAGGCAGTGGAGGAAATGCTGAGGGGAAGGTAGAGCAGCGTCACATAAATTAGGAAAGTTTGAATTACGATGATCTAGACAACTTGTGATGCCACAAAGGCGAGACAGGAGTTCGTTAAGGGAGCAGCGCGCCCCGTCCATCTAATCACGCAACTTTAGTAGTAGTAGTAGTAGTAGTAGTAGTCACAGTGGAATATGCCATTGTAACGTGTCTCTTTCTCATGGTTGTAATGAAATTAAATTATAACGTTAGAAAGGAGAAAAAGAGGAATTTCAGACAAAATAAATATAGACCGGGTATTCCCTGTACCGTTCATTTATTGGCAGCACACTTTGTCCAATCCTTCTCCCCACTAGTGATTATCTTCGTCCCGCAATTACTAGCGGCTTTCCTATATCAAAGTCAAGCCTTCAATCAAGCAATCAATCCTTTGTACATGTCTCGACCTGTGCATTGAAAAATAGTGATGGAAGAGCGAAGAAAACGGCGCCATACAGCACTTAGAAGATGGATGTCTGGAAGGGGTAACTGCAACTAACGTGACGAATGCCCCCTGGTAGTGAAAGTTAGAATTATTACCCATGACACCCACCACTCCTCGCCTCTCCCTCGCCTCTCCACCGCAGGGAACATCAATTTTTACCCGAGCTCACAAGTTACCTCGCATCGACACATTAATGCCGCGTTCGTGACTCCATGTGACAGTTACGTTGTTCAGGCGAGGGGGAAGAGGGGCCAGACAGCAGGAGTGTCGCGCAGGTGTGTCGCGCAGGTGTGTACGGTTCCAATTATTCGATTTTCGCCTCTTGTAATGGAGTTATGCCATGTCACCTGTGAAGTTTACCGGATTACGTGAGGAAAATTCTCAGAAAGTCCATACAGGCGGAATGGATTCGGAACGCTTTCCTATTGGCCTCTGCACGAACCAGGGGCGATGGACTCCCGAAAAGAACGTACCGGCGCGCCATCTCGCGTCGTCCATTAGCGCCGCGTCTCCTGGTGTGCGTCTGGCGTGGCATTGTGCAGTGACCAGTATTGCTAAACATTTCGTCACGTCTCGTTAATTTAAAAGGCGTGGTGTGCAGTGAGCCGCGTCGCTAAACATTCCGTCATATATGCTACGTTTTAAAAAGACAAATTTGTGACGGTGCTTGAAAATAGGTAGGAGTTTTATACGAGAACTGTCACGTGGAGGCCTGATGGTCTTTTGCAGCTTTTGCACATCTGCTGAAAACGAGGGAAAAGAAATCAAACTCACTTCCCGCAGCGCCCCGTCACGGCCGCCGTCAGGAGCGTCGCGCCTCGTTGCCTTGCGAATCGCAGGAAGATCCCAGCCTTCGTTTTTTGATCTGGATGTCGTGACGCAAATTCACCGTGACAACCAACCGTCCCCGCCACTCCCCCCCACCTTGCCCCCTCCTCACCTCCTCACCTCGCGCCCTCCTCACCTTTTTTTTATATGTAAGAGGCTCATTTAATGTTAGTTCCCATAGAGATGTCAGATAGAATGATAAATAACGGAGGTTGAGTGTCTTGAAACCTCCTCACCTCCTCAACTCTCTCTGGTCACTTGCGGCTCGGACGTTTCTCCTTCATTTCCTTACCTTTGAGAGAGAGTGAGTGGCAGAGAGAGCCCCGTATTCTGAAACGCTTCGCTCTCTCACCACGGCTCTTTTCCAAGGCCACAGAGGTGATCAGGCGAGTTGTCAAGACTATTTCTTCCGTTGGTATTGTAGAAACATTATTGATCTGTCACTAGAAGCATAAAAAATATCCTTTAAAACCCGTGTGACCCAAATTAATAGAGGCTTTTGAAAGTAATGAAGGTGTGGCGAGGAAGTGTTTCAGAATATGGTCCAGAGAGAGAGAGAGAGAGAGAGAGAGAGAGAGAGAGAGAGAGAGAGAGAGAGAGATTGCAGTCGTCTCTATGCACCTGCCTCGAATTCGTGACCTTGTTTCTCTTTCATTTCCTCCTCAGCAGAGAGAGAGAGAGAGAGAGAGAGAGAGAGAGAGAGAGAGAGAGCAGCCATTGTCGCTCGCTCAACTTTCGTGTTTTTATGCAACAAAGTCACGATTTTCAAGTTTTCTTTGTTTCCTTTTCCTTTTTTTTTTTTCCTTTTTTTTTTTGTGTGTGTTGTTCCGCCGATAGATTTGTCACGAGGTGTCCGTGATTTCTCTCCTCTCCCTCTCCCTCAACTCTCCTCTTTTTTGCTCTCTCTCTCTTTCTGTGTATTTTTTCATCCATTTTTTTTTCCCAGGATTTGCAGCGGTGGGAGGGGCGGCTCTGTGCTCTGACACGTTCGTTACGTGTTTTCCGGCCACTAACTCGCACGGTTCCAGCTTGTCTGGCTCTTTTACACAATCGACCGTCAGAATACCGAGCGACTGACACGTTTGCGACACGTTCGGGACACGTTTATTGCAGGGAAGCCGCGATTCATAACAGGACCGGAGAGGAAGGAGACGGGGAAAGAGAAACAAATACAACGAAAAGTAAAAGAAAAAAATGTGAAGAAATACGTAAGAAAACAAGGGAAACTACAAGAAACTATGTCTTACACGTGGCAGTCCCTGTATAAAGCTTTCCTATCCATCATCCTTATCTATAAATCTTTCTAATCTTGTAAAACTCCCTATTGACTCGGCACTAATATCCTTATGACGTAAAAAAACAAGGGGAACTGCAATGAGCTATCAGTCTTACACGTGGCAGTCCATGTCTAAAGGTTGTCTATCTATTTACACCTGTCATCCTCGCCCATAAATTAGTCTAATCTTGTATAGCTCCTTATCGACTCCATTATAATATTCTGATGATTGATGTCTATTCCATTCATCCGTCACTGTATCCGAGAACCAATTTCTTCACTAACTTAATGCTTATTCGTGGTATCATAATTTAGCTGCTGGACCTTTAAATTTGCAGGTGATTTAAATGGACAGGTGAGGCGAGGACAGGTGAATGACGAGAATGATGAAGTGTTGGTAACTGTGAAAAAAAAAAACATGGTAATATAATTTAGTACTGATATTATTGGTTAGGTAATGATGTTTGTTGTACGTGTGTGTGTGTGTGTGTGTAGCTGGTTGTGTGTAAATATAGTGCTACGTCGTTGTTTTTTAATCAGTGACAACATTATTTATTCATTGGCAGAGAGAGAGAGAGAGAGAGAGAGAGAGAGAGAGAGAGAGAGAGAGAGAGAGAGAGTGTCAGACGAGTAAGCATCCTATGAATCTCATCTAACTTAATATAATATTTACTTTCTTTTTCTCACTGATCCTAAACATACTCCTGCAGAAGTCGACGCCGAAGTCTTGATAGTAAACAAACCACCTCTTTGAACCTTCCTCCTCCTCCTCCTCCTCCTCCTCCTCCTCCTCCTCCTCCTCCTCCTCAGCTTTCTCCACAACCGCCGTTTGAATATTCACAAAGTTTACACAAGTACTTGGAGGATAAACTACCGAGGGAGGAACAGAGTTTACTAAATCATGTGTGTGTGTGTGTTTATTCTGCTGAGGACACGGGCATATACTTACGCACACACACACACACACACACACACACACACACACACACACACACACACACACACACACACACAGGAGAAAGAGGAATAAGAATGAATGTGTATAAAGAAATGTTGCGAAGTTAATTTAGTAATGGTTAAAAGGGTGATAGTAATTGTAATAGTAGTAGTAATAGTAGTAGCAGTAGAATAGTAATGATAATAATAATAACAGTAATGACAACACCACCACCACCACCACCACTACCACCACCACCACCAACACAAAAGTACCCACGAGAGAATGAACCGTCACAAAAAGGCTGTCACTTCCACTCTGCACTAAGGCAAGTTAAGCTATTACAGATTCAAACTCTCCAGCCATATTATATTATTTTTGCTGTGATTTAACATATGATCCTTCCCTTTTTTTCCCCCGCGGTAACCGGAGCTCAGTACGGGGACGCGGTATTGCTGTATTTGTGAAGCGGAGCCAAAAGTAATGGTGGTGTGAGGGTAATTTTTTTTTCCCTTTATGCATATACAATTTCACGCATGATTATCTGAATATTGTAGTTAATCCTTGCCGACAGCGTAGAGAGAGAGAGAGAGAGAGAGAGAGAGAGAGAGAGAGAGAGAGAGAGAGAGAGAGAGAGAGAGAGAGAGAGAGTATTACGCTGAATCACAGATCATGCAAAATTGACACTGTGAACCCAGATGAAATGGCAGTAAATAATAAAATAGTTAAATAAATGAATAGATAAATGATAGCACTGCTCTGAAAATCCATTACTTTACAATACTTTACACTTATACTCTTGGTGACAACACAAAAGTAATACAACAAATTAACCACATCCTCCACTACTTACGACACTTCACACTTATCTACTCACACAAAACACAACACCTGAAGCACTTAAAAAGCCACGTCCTTCATTACTTACAACACTTTTGCACTTTACTCCCTCAGGAACAGCAGAATAAACAGTAAAACTCAATACCACGTTAAGCCGAGCCTCTGTTTTCGCCTCCGTGACTGGAAGGTTCAACACAAATCCGACCCTCAGGTGCTCCTCCGCTCAGCCTGTGATAAGCGACGCATCTTTTGTCATCCCTCCCGGCATTCCATCGTGGCGTAGACTCTTTCACCTCGTGTTAATGAGAGGGTTTGTTTTTGCAGTTGTGTGTGGTGTCTGTTTCCCTTTATGATTGTTTTGTTGGGTGTGTTATGTTGTTCCCTTGTGTGCTTCTGGTAGCTTTTCTTGGGCTACATCTGCTTAGGGTTAGGTTAGCTTACGTTAGGGAGATATATTGATATGTTACGGGGGGGAGACGAATAAAGGCAAGAGAAAATGGAATAACGGAGTAAAGAGCGAAAAATGAATGAAAGCCCAATAATTTCTCGTTAATGTATTTCTTTTCGTGACCTTACTTAACCTACCCAAGAAAACTCGTGACTCCAGCCCGGGATTCGAACGTGGGACAGCCTGCACGCTTAGGTTAAGTTAGGGCATCCACAATATGTGGGAATTATTTTCACAGAAGCTTTCCGACCAAGTTTCGTTCATTTTATTACTTTTTATTCAACTATTTCACTTGCTTGTAAGTTTTTTTCCATCGTAAGTTAGGTAAAGTTAAGTTGTTTAATTTTTCTCCCGTGTCTTATTTCTATTTACTAACATTTCGCCACATTCTGAATGAAATCCTTTGCGGCGACGGTGTTTTGTTCCCTCGTGAGGAAGCGGGGCTCTCATTTCCTGCCCGTCTCGGAACTGCCTCCCTAGGCGCGTCGGGGTTTTGTTCCAGCGTTGACCTCCTGAAGAGCATCACGCGTCCCTTTGTGCTCCTTGAACGCCCGGCCGCGGTGTTTGCATTGCCACCGTCGCCACAAACACTGCGAGCTGAGGGCCGACTGACTCCTCTGGCTTGTCTGTTCTCCTCTATTCTTCTCTTCCCTTTCTGTCCTTTCTCGCGCGTCTCTTACTCCGCCTTTTCATTTTTCGTACTTCTTTTCTTCCTGTTACGCATTTCCAATGAACCTTCCTGGAAACGCCTATTTATTTCCTCGCCCTTTTCTTCCTCCGCCCGCCCTCCGCTTCCTTTCTGTCTCAAACTCTCTCCTTCATATTTCTTCTTATCCTCTTGTTTCGTCTCTTCCTCAGAATTCGGGTAAAATGCCGTTCTTTTTTCTCTTCCTTCTTTTCCTTCCTTCATTCTCTTTTTTCTTCCTTCTTCCTCAATTCCGTCCCTCAAACTTTTTCTTCTTTCCCTTCTGCTTCATATCGCGCAATTGGAAGACGGCAAATCGTGTTTGTCATGAGTCCAGAGTCCATCTCTCGGAGGAAAGGAACTTGACATAGCGAGTTGTGGCCGCTGGTAGGGAGGACAACAGGTGGTGATGTGGCTGGTGATGGTGATGGTGATGGTGGTGGTGGTGATATGGTATATAACAGTGGGCCCAGTGTATATTTACGCCTTCGGGAGTTGCCATTACGGAAGCCTTGATAGTGGCAGCGTTATGTAATGATGTAATCTGAGAGTGCATCCAGTAATATTCACGCAAAAAAACGAGAATAGACGCTAATACAAGAAGATAATAATAAAGGTCACAGCAAGAGAGAGAATAACAAGCTAACATATTCTTTCTTTGCATTACAGACAAACACATCTTCGTATATAAACTGATATAAATATGGGCGTGTTGATTGGAGCTCAGGTGACAATGAATCATAATCTGTATCACCTGCACCTCACCTCCACTACATTCCAGATGCTGTAGCTGAAGTTACACGAGTCTTTAGAGATATTTTTATGGTTCTAGTAGCAGATTAATGATATTTCTACATACTTAACAGAAGAAACACCCTTAAGACTCCTGCTAATCATCTCTATGGCCTTTGAAAATAGTCGTGATGAGAGAGTGAAGCGTTTCAGAATACTAGTGTGTATTTCAAAACTTTACTGAGAGAAGGGGTGTAGAAATGTAAGATTAACGAGGGAAAGAGGAGAGAGAGTGAGAAGGAAAAGGAGGGTGTAGAGAGGAAACAGGAAAGGAAGGGGAATGAATGTAGGTGAGAGTGTTCTACCAGCAGTGAGGAAGCCAAGTGGTGCAGAGGTGTGGATGAGAAGCGAGGGAAAGAAAGAGTTGGGAGGTTGAGGAAGGGAAGCTGGGTGAATGTTGCTACCAGTGGGAAGGGAAAGAAGGTGTTAGGCTAGAGGAAATTGTAATGTGAGTGTTCTATTAGCAGTGAGGAAGACAAGGGGGTGTATATAGGCGTAGAATCACAGGAGGAAACGGAGAGAGAGAGCTGGGGAGAAAAAAATAAAAGAGAAGGGAGAATATTGAAGCATTATGCTAAAAAAAATGGAAATGAGAGTTTTATTAGCAGTGAGGAAGACAAAAGGGTGTATAGAGCTGTACAAGTACCTGGGGGGGAGGAAAGAGAGAGCTAGGACGATGCGGAGAAGCGAGAATATAGAATTGTTATGTTATTGCAAAGGAGAAAAAAAGTTAACAGCAAAGAATGAAGTGATGTAAGAAAGCAACCGTATTAAGACAGACTGGGACGGATTTCATTATTATCCTGTTTTTATTTTGGTTATTCTATTGCTGTGTTTATTTCCCTGCTTTCCCCCTTTGTCTTTGTTCCTGAAATGGACAATGCAGTGGTTTGTAATTAGTATGTTAATGGTGAAAAGTACACAGTAATTAGATTAAAAAGTGGAGCTTGCCGTGTGTGTATGTGTGTATGTGTGTGTGTGTGTATGTGTGTGTGTGTGTGTGTGTGTGTGTGTGTGTGTGTGTGTGTGAAGCATCATAGTCGTGCTTCAGACATGATTAATATGCAACAATATATCTCTCTCTCTCTCTCTCTCTCTCTCTCTCTCTCTCTCTCTCTCTCTCTCTGGCTTTATGAACCTAAATTTCCAGCTTTTTTGTGACCTCTGTAACGAATAATCATGAATTCCAGAGTTCTAAAAAAACAGCCACTTTTTTTCTCCCAACAGTCGCGGTGCACGCTAGAAAAAAAAATAATAATTAAAAATATATAAAAGATCAGACTCGTGTCACTTTTTTACTCATTTCACGTTCATGTTAAGCAATAAGCGACTCGAAGAATGCCAGATGAGCTGCGGGGAATTGATTGACTGGCAGACAGACAGATAGGGATAGATGAGTAAGTAGATAGATAGATAGATAGATTGAATGACTGATGGACTGAATGATAGATAGGCAATTAGGCTGACACTCAAGCAGACAGATAGACAAATAGACGAAGATAGACAAATGAGCAGACATTTGAGATGACACAAAAAAAAAAAAAACAGATAAACAAACAAGGCTAGGGACAGGAAATATAGAGAAAGAGAGACAAAGACACAGACACACAGAAATGAATAGTGACGGATGAACAGGTACAAAAAAAAAAAAAGAAAACAGACAGACAGACAGACAGACAAGACCAGGAACAGAAAACGGAGCCTGAAACAAAGTGATACAGATGACCAGGTAAAGAACAAACGGACAGACAAACAAACACAGTAAGGGGGGACGAAGGTAATACGCAAGTTGGTGGAGAAATGATAATAATAATAATGCCACTATGACTTAACCCTTTGTGTATTGTTCACGGGTGAGTGCCACTGGGCGGGTTGTTTGTTCCGCACAGGTGGGCTCCGAGGCACCTTTGTTACGGGGTGACACACACACACACACACACACACACGGGGTGGATGCACTTTGCTGTTGTTTATGACTGAATTGTATTTTTTCTTCTTTTTTCTTTCTTTCTATTGTGTTTCTCTTTTCAATTGTCTTTTCTGCTTTAAGTCAAGGATTTGTTTACTTGTTTCTTTTTTTTTATTTTATATTCGCTTTGTTGTGTATTTTTTTTTATCGTGTTCTGTTTTCATTTTCAATTGTTCTTTTGTGCTTCTTTGCTCGTTCTCTCTTTTGTGGTGTTTGTGTTAGTTTGTTTTTATTTATTATTTTTTTTTATATTTCTTATTTCTGCTATTTGGTTTCTTTCTGGTGTATTTTTCTTTCGTTTTATTTTCCTTTTTTTTTTTTTTGGTATTGTTTCTATTTTTCAGTTGTCTTTGTACTTTATCACTTCTTTGCTTTTAACTTCTTTCCACATTCCCTTTTTTTGTTTTCTTCTCTCTATTTTTTCTTTATTTTGTTATAGTCTTATGTATTTTACTTTTTTGGGGGGAAGGATTACTCTGTTTATATTTTCCAATTGCCTTTTGTACCTTAAGTCAGAGATTTACCCACATTAGAATACAAAAAAAAAGAAAAAATCTTCCATCTAATAAATTAAGCCACTCTTCCACGTTCCCTCAATGTAGAAGCATTAACAAGTGTATTTCCTAACTATTCCCACAACAACCTCACCACCCAGTTCCCCTTTACAATCCAATAACGACAAGAACTACAATAAAAACTCTTATATCTAATAAATCAACCCACTTTTACATGTATATATATAAACAAGTGTATTCTCTAACTATCCCAACAGCAACTCAAGTACAAGAATGACAAAAA